>NW_025918774.1:0-6131 GCF_019202785.1 Penaeus chinensis
AGAGAAGAGAGAGAGAGATAGAAAGAAGAGAGAGAGAGAAGAAGAGAGAGAGAGAGAGAGGGAGAAGAGAGAGAGAGAGAGATAGAAAGAGAGAGAGAGAAAGAGGAGAGAGAGAAGAAGAGAGAGAGAAGAGAGAAGTGAGAGAGTGAGAGAGAGAGAGATGAGAGAGGAGAAGCAGAACTTTTTATAACAAACAATATGGAAAAAATGGCTTGAAGACTGAGAGCAAGCAAATCCTAGCTTACAAAAAGGACAAAGCACACAATCAGATTTCCTCGAAGTCTGCACTGATGTTTATCTCTCCAAAGCGGGCTAAACAACCAACGCCATACGAATCGTAGATTTGGATAAAATCATTACCATTTTTTTTAAACAGGTATCGTAATTATACATCAGTATCTATAAATATATATATTATCCAAGAGGATTCCGTCGCGTCCCAATTTCCATATTTATCTAAGCTTTCAATTAACGGAATAACGAAGAAATTCTACACAGCACAATTCTATTTCATTCCGTTCGGAAATAAAGATATTCAATGCACAGACTTGTGACGTACTCTACAAAAAACAGTTATTGTATTGTAAACCGAGCCTCGAACGATTTTTTTTCTTTCCTTTGTCGTATATTCTGCTGCATATTGCAATCGGTGCGTAAATTTTTTTCTCTTTCGATGCAGCTTAGAGTTCAGAGGTGAGAGGAAAGTAAAGTTGTTCAGGTTGCAAGAGATAATTAGATGTGAATTTAATTTAAAAGTATCGGGTTTCTGTAAAAGAGGACTAACTCGTCTGCACACACACACACACATTACACACACACAAAAAACGAACACTACGACACACTAACACACGTGCACACGCACACTGGCACCATATACTCCCACACACAACTTAAATGAAAAAACACACACAGCAGACCCTACACATTATACATACAATACACCACACGACACTCACTACACACACACACACATACACACACAAACCACACACACACATATATATATATATAATATAAAATATATATAGAAAATAAGATATATTATAGTATATATACACACATTATATGGATGATATCTATTATACTATATCAGATCACACATTATATGATGATATATATATAGTAGTATTAAATAAAGATATAATATATATTATATAAATATATATATAATATATATATATAATATTATATCTAAAAATATAGAGCCCAACAAACGGCTGCGCCTAAGAGACGACCCGCGATGAACCAATACGTCCTGGAAAACAAAATATCTCCTCGGAGAAATGGCTCTTTCGGCCGCCAGGGAGCCTCGCATTCCCCTGCCTCTCTCGCTGTACAAGCCTCCTCGCGCGGACGGCGGCTCGGAGCGACTTATTTTTTTTATTTGTCGTGTCTTTTCCTCCTCCGCTTAGTATTGGTCAAGCAGGGTCTCGCTTGTTTTTCTAATGTGCGGTGAGTCGTACTCTTTTTTAGGAAGTTGAGAGGTCCTTGTGTGTAGGTGCATCAATAAGCATTTTGATGATGATCGTGTTTGTGTGTGGTGTATGTATATATACATATATATATTATATATATAAGATAGATATATATATAATATTATATATATTGTTGTGTGTGTGTGTGTGTGTGCGTGTGTTGGGTGTGTGTGTGGTGGTGTGTGTTTGTTGCGTACATACATATAGATAGATAGATAGATAGGAGGATAGATATACGTATATGTATACAATACATACATATATAAATAATAGTATATATAACTAGATAATTTAATATATATTATATATGTATATATAATACAAAGATTTGTATATAAATATTATATATTATATATATATATATATATAAATATACATAGAGTATATAAGTGTACACACACACACACACACACACACGACCCACACACACACATAATAAATAAATATTTATAAATTAATATATATATATATATATATATATATATTGATATATATATAAGTAATAATATAAATAAATATATATAAATATAAAAATATATATATATGTGTGTGTGTGTGTTGTGTGTTTGTTGTTTTGGTGGTGTGTGTGTGGTGTGTGTGTGTGTGGCGTGCGTCGTGCGTGCGTGTGTGTGTGGTGTGTGTCCTGTTTTGTGTGTGTGTACATACCAAATAGATTGGATAGATAGATAGGCAGATAGATAACATATATATATATGAAATAAATATTTATATATAGTCATATAACATATATCCATAATTAATCTCTCTCTCTCTCTCTCCTCTCATCACCTCTTGTGATAGTGAATCGTTCTTTTTATTGACTACATTATATAATTATATAGATATATAATATATTATATATATAAATATATATATTATATATATATAGTACGATATATATAGTATAAAATAATACATATATATATAGTATATAGATATATATATATATATATATATAATATACAATAGATTTACACAAACACACACCCACACCACATATATATATATATATATATAAAATATATTATATATATATAGTATTATATATATTATAATCCATATATCATATGCATAACCAAACTCCCTCAAGACACCTGGCAACAACAACCCTATTTTCCATTAACTTTCCCTCAACAATCTCAACCCGTACCAACTTGTGCGTTTATGGCCTCCAGTCGTAGCTTAATTATAACTAGGGCATGGCCATAATAAATTATGTAACACTTCTTGCAACTTTATAACTGCAAACCACTCAGGATTACCTAATACACAATTGGTCTTCAGTAATACAATATGAAATTGGGCACGTACCTCCCTCTCTTTCTACAGAAACCTGCAGGATCCCATTATGCTATTACATAACACCTACCAACTCTTTACTACATATTAATTACCGAATCAAAGACCTTTGTGTTTCATTACAAAAGAAAAAGAAAGAAAGAAAGAGAAAAAGAAAAAAAAAAAAAACATTTGAAGAGTCCTTCTCACCATAGAAAAAAGGGTTGACAAGAATATTTCGTTCTTTATTACCTCAGGTCACATGTGTCTATTTCCCGTTTAAAATAACTTCATACCTGTTTCACATTGAGTCACAAAGGTATGTGTTTGTATTGCGATTGAACGAAGGGAAAGGTTTTAACAGGGTAAACGTTTTTATAAAAAAAAAAAAAAATAAAAAAAAAAATCTAATTTTACCTCGACCTGTTATAATACCATCATCCTTAACATTGCTACACAATTAAATCTATTTCTTTCTTTATCTATACATCTTCCACACACACACACAGAAGAATATATATATATATATATATATATAGAGAGAGAGGAGAGAGAGAGAAAAAGAGAGAGAGAGAGAGAGAGAGAGAAAGAGAGGACAAACAGACAGACAGACAGAGAGGAAGAGAATATAGAGAGAGAGAGAGAGAGAGAGAGAGAGAGAGAGAAAAAGAGAGAGAGAGAAGAGAGAGTTATAGACAGAAGATGAAGAGAGCAGAGACAGTGATAACAGATAGAAGAGAGAAATACATTGATAGACAGAAGAGGAAGAAAGAGAGACCGTGAGAGCAGAGAGGAAGACAGAGAGAGAGAGATATACAAAGAGACAGAATAGAGAGATCAATGATAGACAGGAGAGGAAGCCAGTAGAGACAGTAACAGATAAAGAGATAGAGAAACAGATAAAAATACACGTCACTACATATCTCTTCGCATAATAGCTCCTGCATGTACGAACCTTTCCTTTCTCTCAGACAAAACCAACCACCTGAACCGCTATAGCAATTCACGTCTATTTATCCCAATATTGCGGCCCAGAGGATAGTTAATTATTCATGAAACTTAATGAGGACCACTCTGCCGTAACAGGAAGCTGTGGATATATTAAAAGGTTTGGGAATAAAGGAAGATCATAAGGGTAAATAGCATGGTAATGTATAGTATCCTTGTAAACTGAAAATATCATTATATTATCACTATCATTAGTGTGATTGTTGTTAGTGACTCAGGAAAAGATTATTGTTTTTATTATTTGATTATTTTCATTGTGAATATAGGTACTATTCATCATTATCTTTGTTATTGTGTCAAATTGTGAACTATTATTATTAATACGATTAATTTTTATATCAATTATTTACTGTATTATTACACTACTATTATTATCATTATCATAATTGTTATTATATTTTTTATCAGTTATTGTTGTTGTTGTTTTTTTATTATTATTATTATTATTATTATTAATATTATTAAGAATATTATTATTATTATATATATTATTATTATTATATTATCATTAGTTATTATTATATAGATCATTATCTTTAATTAATTATTAAACTATTATGAATGCTGGTTACTATTAGTATTATTTATTTTATTACCATATTATTATTATAACTATTCCAATATTAATATCATTATTAGTATTGTTATAATTAATATAATTAATTGTTATCATTGCTATATTGTTATTATCATTATTGTTCTTCTTCTTATCATTATTAACCCTCCTCATCAATCACTACATAAATTTTTATATTTTTTTTTTAACATTATCATAAACCATTTATCATTATCCTAAATATCATCATCATTAATTAGTATCACATCATTATTTTCTATTATTATCATTATCATTATTATTATTACTCATTTTTACTGTTGTCAACAATCATCATTATATCATGAATTTATTAACCATAATTATTAGTATGTAAATTATCATCATTATCATTATCATGATTCCTGATCGCATTATTGATTTTAATCTTTAATCGGATCATTGTGTGCTGTGTGAGTGTGTGTGTGTGTGTGTGGTGTGGGCAGGTAGTGGGACAATATATATTAATATACATATAAATCTATTTATATATATAGTATAGATATAAAATATATATAGATATATATACATATATATATATATTTATATAAATATATTATATATATATAAATACATATATATATAAATATATATAATATATGTTATAAAATATAAAATAAATATATAACACACATATACTATATATATAATATATTTATAATAAATATATAAATATATATATATATATATCTATATATATATATATATATATATATATATATATATAATAGATTATATATATATTATAATATAAATCTCTATTTATATATATTTACAAACACACACATCCTTCAATTTTGAAAGATTCCACAGTCATTACTCGGAAAAATAAATGATTCATAAATATACACTTAAATCGATCTTCTTTTCCTTTTTCTTCTCTTATCTTCTTCCTTCCTCTTCTTCTTTTCCATCCTCTCTTCTTCTTCTTCTTTTTCTCTCTACTCTATATCCATACGCATGAATGCCATAGTCAACAGCAAAGAATTAGTAACATCCCACCACATTTGACCTTTGTGCTCGTGTGATAGCTTATGAAACTTTTCCACTCGCTGATTAAAGTGGAAATAGGCCAAACACATGTACAAAACACCACACACACTCACACAACACACACATAACACACACACACACACACCACATAAACACACTACGCGTGTATATATACTATATATAGGTATATATATATATATATATCAATATAATATACATATATATGTGTGTTTGTGTGAGTGTGCGTGTGTGTGTGTGTGTTGTGTGTGTGTGTGTGTGTGTACATGATATAAAAATTTTTTAACAAAAAACACATAAATAATATAATATATATATATATATATATACAAAGATAGAGGATAGATAGATAGATAGATAGATATATAGATAGATATAATAGATAGATAGATGGATAAAAAAATATATGATAGCATAGATAGATAATAGATGGATATATAATAGACAGACAGATCAGATATGTTGTGTGTGTGTTTGCGCAAACACACACATATGTTTATATATATATAAATATATATATAGATATTTATATATATATATATAATATAATATATTTATGAAATGAATAATATATATGTAGTATTATATATATTAATAAACCTGTTTGTGTGTGTGCACGGGCCCTGGGTTGCCGGAAGGAGGACAGAACAAAGGAGAAGTAAATGCTTGCAGATATTTCCCCAACGTAAAAACGCGACCGACATTGTGAGTGAGCTGAAGGCATTTTCGTCGGGCTTCCTCACTGCTCTTCGTTTCGCAAGTTT
>NW_025918775.1:0-6195 GCF_019202785.1 Penaeus chinensis
GATTTGAAAGCCTATAAGTTCCTTGTAAATTATCAAACAGTAATATGCGTCATGAGATTACACAGATGAATTACAAAAAAGAAAATAATGAATCTCATATCCAATCACGACAATACTGAAGATCCTAAATTTATTTATTAAAACTGTCACATTTATCTCTAAAATAAGATCCCCTTAATATTCCTGAATATGGCACGAAATTTTCTTTAAGCTTCCCTATCCCGATCATAGGTACATACTATCATTGAAGTGATAACTGTAAGATACTAATCGATCGTCAACTACTTAATGAGGATTGATTCTCGTATAATTCCGTTTCTAATGAACAACAAAGCTCATCCCTCCGCATCTTAACTTTAATATGTGACTAATTTGATAAAACAGAATCAAAGACGACTGAAAATATATCAAATGCTAATGCAAATACCGACACATTAAATGATTTAGGGGAAAATGTCTTAGATGAACTATAGGTAATGGAATTAACAATTAAACCTATTGTTGGCCGTCCGTATATGAAATGAAAATGATTTAATATTTAAAGTCAAATGTAATATTAAAAATTGATATGATTCTTACTTTCATCAAATTAATAACATTGTAAGAGACAACTGAAATACAATCCAGAGTATCCTCAACGGATATAAAATATCGAGATGAAAAACTTGCACGGATAAACAAGAAGTAATGTATTAATCATTAGTTGAATATTATATATATTATTATATTATATATATATATAAATATATATAATATACATTATAATATCCAATATTAATCTTGTTAATTACTAACTGACTCTGGTTATAATCTAAGTCAAATATGCCTTGATGATCAACATTAATATTGTTATGCCTTTTATTTCTTTCAATTAACATGATCATACAAGATGAGAAGCGACTATTGTAAAGTGTGCATGACTGAGAAGTGGAACGTGGTGATTCTCACCCTGCGATCACGAGGTCTGCTGTGCTAATGCTTATTAACACCAGTCAAAGTGCCGCAATCTGTTGAGGGACAATTGAAAAAGTGTTTAAACCCATTTTTAAACTTTTAATGTTTACTATATATCAACCTATTGTTTTATTTATGAAACCTAAACCATATATTATTTAATGGTTTTCTAAATAAAAGATATCCAATATTGTGAAAATGAAATAAATATTTACTTAAAATCATAGTGTATTATGAACCTGGGCTAAAATATAGGATATTTAAAATATCAATACGAATTATAATAAAAAGGTTTTAATGAAAAGTTACTTTTACAATAATTTAATATTGATACATACCAAACAATCACATATATAAAGGGGTAAAATATAAATATTTTCTAATTTGGTATATTTTCTTTAAATAATCAACATATAGTACATTTTAGTAATACCGATACAGTCTCGTCAGTTGTCATTATAATAATTGCACCATATTTTGACATATTTCAATGTTCTCTTGACATAGTCGGAATTGCTTTTGTCAGATAATTATAAATTTTTTTTCACATCGTTTCTCCATGTGACCCAACCTCGTATTTCAACTTTTCTATTGAATTTGCTGATTTTTATTCATTTGGTTTTAACTCATTATTTACCTCAACAATAGTTTGATACAGAGTTTCCCCCTTTAAATGACTCTTGGGTGATGAATCATTGTTCTTATCATTTTGAAGATCTTGTTCTTTACAATGTTTGCGCTTTTGGATCTTATTGATATTGCTTATTTTTTTGATAATTTGACGCACGGTCAGTTGCTGTTGTAATCTTAGCGAACCCGTTGACTAAGGAATCCTATTAACTAGCCACTGATTAGGAATGAGGGTGGATACTATTTCCCGATTTAAAGGTCGATACAGAGGCATGATAATCAGATACTTGTTGCATTTGCATCGAGTCGTTGACATCGGGTTCGTATTATCTATTTGAAAAGGAAAGGGTTGATACTGTTGCCCCCGTTTGAGTCGATACAGATTCATGAGAATCAGAAACTTGTTGCAATTTGCATCGAGTCCGTTGACATCGGGTTCTTTATTATCTATTTGAAAAGGATAAGGGTTTGGTACTGTTGCCTACCGTTTGTTAGTCGATACAGAGGCATGAGAATCAATACTTGGTTGCATGTGCATCGAGTCGTTGACATCGTTCTGAATTATCTATTTTGATAGGAATAGGGTTTGATAACTGTTGCCCGTTGTAGTCGAGACAGAGGCATGAGATTCGATACTCTTTTGCATGTGCATCGAGTCGTTTGACATCGGCTCTGTATTATGCTCTTGACTGGGAGCGGTGCTTGATACTGTTGCCAGGTTTATAACTGTCAAATATAATAACTAATGTTCAATTTTATTAGCATAAATTAACTTTAAACCCCCCCACACTAGTATTAAAATATCACATCCTTTTTATCAGACATAAATGTTTTACAAAGTAAAGATATTAATATCAACATATATTTATATATAAAGTTTAATGAATATATTAGGTTAATGGAAAGTGTTTATGTATATAATCTCCCTTCATCTGGTTAATATATTCCTTCAGATATCCTCCTATCATAAATATGGTATATATATATATATATATATTTATATATATATAATATAATATATATATAGAGATAAATGAATAAATAATTATATAATAACATTTTAAGATTAACAATTCTAATGATAATATTTTTATTTATTTTACATCTTTATTAAAATAATCTTCTATAATAACCCAATCTACACTACCTACACCCAATTTGTATAAATATTTTAAAAAACTTGACTTTACAATGACCACTCGAGTCAAAGGCCAAAGTAATTAGAGAATTATATGATCCTGTATATCTCTCTAATTATTAAATACTTTTTCCTAATTATTATATAATATTTTGTATACAATGTTATATTTCTTGTATCAAGAAGTGATACACCGTTTTTAATATTGTCCACTATTATAGTATCAATATTGCATCTCTTTACTATAGTCGGTCGTATTTGTTCGACTTGATTTTCACTAATTATTTTTTACCATCATAATGGGTCTCAATATGTCGTAATTGAAATATGGTCCGCATGAAATATCCACCAATTTAAAGGAATTAAGATGCTTGAGTGTTGCAAAGATTTTAATCAGGATATTCAAGTGATGCATGACCCTCGTGTCTAATATGCATCTTGTCAAACTGTAATATGTAATTTTGCTGATCATTTGGTTTGCACCTCTTAAGAAGGTAGAAATACAAGCCTTGCCAATATGCAAATCGCCGCTAAATGGAGATATCGCACCATCGGTTTCTTTTTGGCCGATTGTCGTGTCAGTTTAGCTTCTTTAGAAATGGGAAAGTAATTCGGCTACCATTTGGCCTTTCAATTGTCCCTTAACCCCTCGAGATGCATGAACCGAGATTTTGAGTACCTCGAGAACGGGACACGCATCCGCTAAGGCGGAGAAAAAGTTGTAGTTTATGTCATGGACTTCTGTAAAACTCGAGGACATTCAAGTCTCTAAAGGGACCGTCCTTCAAGAGAACGTTATTTAGATTTGATCGCCTAGTTGAAACTCGAATATTTCAATGTGCACATATTCGTATATTTTGAAGAGGCCCTTATCAAGGATAGTGGTCCTCCTCCCAGACTGAATTTTTAACATTTGTACCATGTAATCGATCAAATCCAACAAATTATTACTGGTCAAGCGTATCTTTGTCGCGACCCAAGACCCATATCTTTATTCGGATTTCGTGCGATGTATCCAGTAATTACATAATCCAAAAAAATTTGATTCTTTCACTTATTTTTTAGCCTGGAAGGTGCCCCGGGGCCCCTCTTGGGGCAAAAGTCACCAAGCTGTAACTTAAATTTCAGATATTCCATCCAGTCTGGGATTACATCCCTGTTTGTTATTAAGGACAGGATATATATATAAAATTTTTATTTTAAAATAACATGGAGGTCTTAAATTGTCAAACCCCATCTATATTAATTTTAAAAAAAAATTATAAAAATATTTATATTTTGATTTTTAAACCCCCTCTAAAAAATTTTATTTTTTTCGCTTAAGTTAGTTATAAAAACAAAATAATAACTCTGATATTTTGTAAATCAAATAAAACAAAAAACAGAAAAATAAACAAACAAAATAAAGAAATTATAACAAAAATAATTTAAAAAAAAAAAGATCGAATTAAATAAAAGTGAAAATAAAAAAAATTTTATTTTTAACCTAAACCATCCCTTTTCATTTAAAGGTTTTTTACGTATTTTTTATATTATAATATTTTTAATATTAAAATTTATATATATTTCATAGCAAATTAAAAACTAAAAGTATGAGATACGTCAATCCCAATCCCTTTATAGGGCTGCTTTAAAATTTACCAGTTTTAAATCAATGTATTTTTTTAACCCAATACTTTTTTTCTATAATCAGGGGTAGAGTCTTTTTTTTTTTCATTTCATGAACCGCATCGGCTAACATAGAATCCGCGTTTCCCCTTTACTAGGTCGGGCTAAATTGCCCTTTTTAATAAAGTATTTTATGAACCCATAGTTTGCTAACATGTCGACGCCTTTTCCCTTTTTTCATTAATTGGAAACCGTTTTGATGGCGAACAGGGGCCGCTACCCTTTAGGGCGGGCTTTATTGTTTTCCGTTTTTTAAACAAAGTGTTTTTTGAACCAAAGTTTGCAATCATCGGGGCGTAAGGTTTTTTTCTTTTACATATCATGAACCCCCGATGTAAAATCGGAAAGTTTTTGAAAGGGGCTTTAATGTTTCCAGGCTAATAATTTCAAAAAAAAGAAATTAAACAATCTCTATAAATAAAGGCCCAAACACAAAATTACGCATTACATGAGTCGTTCAATCGAGTTTTAACATTGGTTTTTTTATTTTTCCCCCTTGACAGGAAGGGGTTGCTAAGTATAAAAGTAAAAAATCAAATTTTTTTTAAAAATATATATAAAAATAAAAATAATATAAGAGAAATTTTAAAAACCATAAAATCCAATTTTTCAACAAAATGTCTTTTACAACAAAATAAATTTGGATGGAGTGGGGCCCTTTTTTTTTAAGGTGAATTTATTTACCCCCCCTAATAAAAATCACAGGGGGTTTTTTGCGGTTTATCAAATATAAATTCATAAACTAATGATGCGGTTTTGTATAAGATAAATATATATATATAAAAGATATATATTATATATATATATATAATTTGAATGAGAAATTTCATATTGAATGATTTATAAGATCCATTCACTTAGACATTCTTGTACCAAAACCTAACCTTTAAATATTCATAAACAATAATTCATCCGGCTCTAGTTCTATCTAGCGTGTTTGAGAAAACTTTATAAAATTAGTTTCAGAATTATAATTTTTCATGAAAATGTATAAAAAAAGAGCGTGTTCATGACATGGTATGGTTCATACGAACATACCCCAAGTTTATTTAGACGACTTGGAGACGGTTTCATCGAACGCTTGCAAAAATGTGTTGACGTTTAAATGGAGCACAGGTTAAATCTAAACATTATAACAATAGAAATCCGTAATAATAACCATCATAACAATGACTATTTGTTGTTTTATATTACTTGAGATCTCTTTAGTTTTGTAATATATTGAAAGCTACATATAACACAAAACTGACCGTCCCGTTTTTTTACCAACGACTAACGTAGGTTAGGTTAGGTTAGGTTAGGTTAGGTTAGGTAGGTTAGGTTAGGTTAGGTTAGGTTAGGTTTAGGTCAGGTTTTAGGTTAGGTTAGTTCAAGGTTTGGTTAGGTTAGGTTAGGTTAGGTTAGGTTAGGTTAGGTTTTGGTGTAGGTAGGTTAGGTGGATGGAATATTTGGACATTCCACCGATTCAAATGTTGGACTTTGAAAAAATGGACGAATGATAAATATTATTGAATTGTGTTAGGTGTTGAGGAAAAATCGGACATTTCATCGAAATCAAATTTGACTTTTGCCAAAATTGGACAAATATGAAATATTATCGGAATGTATTTATATATCAGAATTTCGTTAGGTGGTGAGAAAATTGGACCTTTTACTATTATCAAAACCTGGTCTTTGCTTTAAAATGACGAATAGTTATATAATAATAAGATATTATATATATATATATATATATACTATGTTATTGAAATGTGAATAGAGGTGAAAATATCGGACATTTCATTGATATTAATACGGTCATTGTT
>NW_025918776.1:0-6627 GCF_019202785.1 Penaeus chinensis
GCATCTTTGCAGGTGAGGAATGAAGGTGGGGTGAGGCAGGGAGGGGAAGAGAAGGAAGGGAGTATTCACACCACCACACACACACACACACACACACACACACACACACACACAACACACACACCATCACTCACACACACACACTCACTCACAACAACACATGTCCCATTAACACACCGATAATCACGAGAAACAAGCACAAAATAACATCAAAAAGGAAAATTTCAAACACACCAAACCGGCCAAATTACGGGTACAAGTATGTGATCTTAATTAATATAGATCCAAGGTTTAGATCCTGGGTGAAAAAGAGTTTTGTGGACCTGAATAATTGGAATGGAAATCAGTGTGTATCCTCCATCCCTCGGCCGAGGGAATATAAAGGGAGGAGGGAAGGAGGGAGAGAGGAAGGAAAGGATGAGAGGAAGGAAGGGAGGGTGGGATAGTGAGCAGGAAGGGAAAGAGGAAGGAGGGGATGGAGGAAAGGGAGGGAAGAAGAAAAGAAAGGAACGAAAAATGGAGGAGAAAAGGAGCGGATGGAGAGAAAGAGGGAAGGGACTGGAGTAAAGGAGGCTAAGACGAGGGAGGAAAGGAGAGGAAGGGACGGGAGGGGGAGGGAAAAATGGGAGGAAGAGGGTAGGGACTGAACATGTTCAAGTGTCAGTAAGAGTGGAAGGGGAGGAAGGGAGAGTATGGTATATTACTTATATGAGAGGTAAATGAGATGGAGGAGGAAATTGGATAGAAAGGAGATGATGTGAATGATTGCACATAGCAAAAGAGAGAGTTGAGGAGACCAAATGGAGAGTAGGAGTGAAAGAGAATGAAAGGAGGGAAAGGGGTTTAGTGGCTGATGGATTGTGCATAGTGTAGCAGGACAAGAAGGCTAATAGATAGGACAATAGATTAATGGCTTGTTCAGTGGATTTAGAAATTGATTATGCAAACTATGATTAAAACTACACAGACAGTGAAGGAACTTAAAGTACAGGTGACTCTTTTGGGGACAGTAACAGAAGACGATAAAAGTTGGAGTTAAAGCTTCATACCAAAAGATATTATATGTCAAAAATTACTTATTATACCTTCCCATAACCTAAGAAATTTGTAACCAAAAGATACAAGAAGTTTCCAAGACATAAAGAAAAGAAAATAAGAAAGTAAGAAAAAAAAAGTCATCTTTGCGATTCTGAGGCTAAGGAGAATATAGATCATTTCTTTGGTTTTACTTGCCTTTGATTAAGTTTGTTTTCCACCCACATTTGAATTTTCTCTAGGCACACCACAGTACACTTTACAGATCTGGAAAATTTGACTGTCACTAATAAATATTTTTTTTTATGCTTTTATATTAAAGATGAAGAGGACGTGTACCAGTTTTTAACTTCCTAAAAGGAGGGGGTATAGGAAAATTGTGTTATCACTGTATATCTATGATAATGCATTTCCAGCTCTGAATGTGTAGGGGGATGATCTTTATTGTTCGTGTAATATTTGAGTATATTCAAAATCTGTATTGTTTTTATATCATAATATAAAATTTCTGTTCATATTTAAATTCATGGGCTGGTAGTTTTAAAAGTTGTTTAATCATACCTGTGATGTATTATCAAGAATAAATATATTATTTACTATGTTTTTTGAAACATACAATGGATGAGTTTTTTAAAGTAGATAAACTAATGTTTTCTGACATGTGTAACTAAATGTGACCTTTTACCTTTGCAGCATTTATTGGTTGGTGCTGGGTTGGCTCCTCTGCGCCTTCCTGCTTCGTCGTTGTTCATCGTGTACCGCTTATGAGGGCGTAAGAAGGATGAGGGCTCCTATCACCTGATGAGCCCAAGAGATGCTCTCACCTGTCTTATTCTCAAACGACAAGGAGATATATGCATAGCTCGAGTCTTCCGAGGAAGACAGAGAGATTAAGACGGTAGAGCGAAGGATGAGGGATTTTTCACATTTATTTTCTCTTTAGGCCTTATTTGGTATGTTTTAATCAATGCTTGGGATATTGACAGAGGAGGTGGGTGAGTGGATGTTCTCTTTACCCTCGCTATCTCGTGCCTCACAACTGCATACATCTTTCGAGGAGAAAGGATGGAAGGGAAGATGAGAGAAATGGGCCTCCTGCCATAAACCTCTCCCCAATTTATCAAGGGGGTGCAGTGATGTCTCTCCTGACCTCTGCTCTTGTAGGGGAATGATGAGTTTATGGGGAATTTCATTATCAACTTTGTGTTTATTCATTTTTTTGTTGGTTTTATTTTTACCTTTTTTTATGAGCAAGGAAGAGGGGAAAATTGCATTGATGTGTGAATGTTTTCCTACCTTTTTTTTCATAGTCCCGTGAAGACAGTAAAGTATCCTATAAAGGAACTAAGCAGGTAAATAGGCCTTCAGAAGGTTGTGTTACTAGGAATTCTGATTGTAAATATTTTCCCATTTCCTCCTTCATATGTGTGTGTAACATCTATAAATATGTACAATTTTTTTTTTTTTTCTTTTGGCTCTGCAACCGTCTTTTTTTTTTTTTTTTTTTTTTTTTGAAAAGAGAAAGGCTTTGGTGCAATGTTTTTTTACTTTTTCGAAACTTTTGGTTCCTTGAAACGGTTGCAAGAGCTAAAAAAAAAAAGAAAAAAAAGAAAAAAATATTATTGCAAAAATAAAACAGGACCAGAGTGAGGGTATTGGAACATATTTTTTCAGTTTTGGCACAAAGAATGATAAAGAAAAAAAAATATCCCTTCCAGTTAAGTTTGTGAGGAAGAATGTGTCCTTTTTTTTGTCTTTGTTAAAAAATAAAACTTGGGGATGTAGTCTGCTCTTGTAAAAATATAACAACATCTGCCTACAAATCCCAAGAAAGGTAGATTTTATTACTATTTTGTTTGGATTCCAGAAGTATTTAATTTTTGCATATAACAGAAAATAATGTCTAGTAACCTTTGTGAATTTGTTCTTTTTTAATTTTACTCCTTTTGACAAACAGTTGGGGTTTATATCATTTGATTGAAAGATAATCAAGCTTTCTTTTTTTTTAAAGAATGTTTGTATAGACGGTGAGAAATATTTGAATTTCCCCAAAATAAACTCAAGAAATATGTGGTGTTGAAAACAAGGGTCGTGATATAGAACAAAAAAAATCCTGCTTTCTATAGTGTTCTTTTCATCTTATAAGTGATGGTATGACTTTTTGTGTCCCATAATGAATAGGACATGGGGGTCATTAGGGCAAGAAAAAGATAATTATTTTAGAGCCTTTTTCATACTCTCTTAAGAATTGATAAAAAAATAATAAACCTCCACTGTTCAATCTTCATAATCAGCACAGTAGTTAAATTTAGTTGTTGCTTGTAGTGTGAGAGGCACAAATGGAGGTGCAAAGGACTCAGGTACTTTAACAGATGAGGGATTGCCTTGGTAAGTCCCGTCTTAGTAACAGGCTTCTCCTTGGCTGTGAGCTGACTGCATTGGGCCTGGGCAAACTTCACTCTCCATTTTACACACAGGTTCTTGGGTTGCTTTAACAAAAAAAAAAAAGAAAATGAAGAAAAAAGTACACGTTACTTTGAAGTTTCACATTTAATAAGAGATTTTTCTTAGTTCTGACAGAAGCTGAATGATAAATGCTCATTGTGTTTTGATTATATTATTATTTTTGTAAGTGAATAATAATATCACATCTGATGACAAAATTATTCAATTAAGTGGCTAGCAGTGATGATGTACATGGGAATTGGAATTAGAATCTTGCAATTAAAAGATCATACCTTTCATAGGATATCTTGACACTGAACTTCAAAATGCAATGAATATTATACTACATCCTCAGGCAGTTTTGTACTTCACCTGCACATCATCAGATGATCAATCTTTTGAAAAAAGAAAAGTCAATGTTAAAATGTGGCTTGTATAAGCTGTGCACCAAACTGAGAATAATTATTTTTGAGATGTGTGGGTTACAATTGTGTAGTATGTATTATATAATTTAAATTTACAGGTTGGAGTAAAATTATCATTTAAACAATTATTTTATGGATGATAATGAGAAGGGACTCATACCTACACAGCGATAGTAGACAACGTGACAGTGATGATACGTTCGAGACCTAGAGTAATCTGCATCTTTATACTATGGTAACAGGTTGCAAACCACCCTATCATTTCAGACAGCCAGCATGTGGGGGCTGGGTGTTCTGGTGCGAACTTTTGGACAGTTCCATCAAGAATCCAACATCATTTTTTTGAGAATAATTAAAAATTATGATAATCCAGGAAGAGCTTTTTTTTGCACTAGTACCATAACTGTGATGACAATAAAAAAAAAAAGAACAAAAAAAGTTGTCAAATTTGTAGTCTTGAAGAAGAAAACTTGCTCACCTTAGAGAAATAGGGAATGACGGTAAAAAAATAATAAGAAAAGAAAATAATGAAGGAAAAGAAAAGAAAATATCGTTGTTATTTCTGATATAAAATTATAGAAAACAACATCTAAGTAACTTGAACCATTAGATAAAAGATGATATGTAATATGGCAATCTCAGGTTGACAAATTGCAACTGTGCAAGGAAAGCTCCTTGGGCCAAGACTTGTACTCACAGCTCACGAATACACAAACTATTTTATTCACTTTTATAATAAGTTGTCCCTCTTGTTACCAGTAATAATACCAGACTACTTACCCTGTGGCGTGTGTATATAACTGCGTCGCCTAAAGATCATTGTAGTACAAAAATAACTCTTGACTAACCAATTAACTAGTCATCCACATTATCAATACGTTGTACTCACAACTTTTTTAATATGTCCTATTCCAGTCCAATCCGAACCTCTAGATTTAGCAGGGCTTTACCAGGGGGAAGTTTTTTCATAAATAAAGTGTGCCAAGAGTTCATATATATGGTCTCCTCTTAATGCATATTATTAAGATTTTTCCAATTAATCTGTTTTTATTGCTAATCTATATTGTTTTTAAGCTTCTGGATTCTTAGGGGTAATAGCCATCAAAAAGGTGAATTAATTGTCAGGAACGGGATAACTTTAATTGATTGAATTTGGGCCCTACACGGGATTAGGTTGATGTCATGTGATTTAAGAACAACAATTTATATTATAGGAAACCAGAATCTCTCAGGAAGTAAAAGATTCAAGTTTCATGATAACTGAAATTCTTTATATATTATATAAATATATATATAATTTTTTTTTTACTTTTAATTGGTATCATCACTGAGGCTTTGTTTTTCTTCTTCTTCTTATCCAATTTGTCAGAGAAAGACAGTTTAGAAACCAATCACCGATTCCTTCTTGTTCTCACCTTTAAATATCCCAAACATAGAGAATCTGTCAGTTTTTCTTTTTTCTTCTTCTTTTTATCCTTTTTTGTTTTAGTATTTTTGTTGTTTGGTTTGGTTGGAACATTTCATCCCTTTCCTCCTATCTCCCCCAAATACCCTGGAAATAGAAGAACGTTTCACAAATTCAACCTAGAAGAGAACAAAATTAAAGAAGTAAGAAAAAGAAAATCAAGGAAGAAAACTGGCAGGATCTATTATATCCAAACGGTTATTGTACAAAAGATGGTGAGAATAGACCAATAAACAGAACAGCGCATCCCTGCCAGGGCACTTAAGGATCACACGGTCCTTCCATGCATGTCACAGGGCAGATGCTACAGAGGTAGTAGCCCTTGCCAGTGACTACAGCTTAATGGACACAAAGTATCCTGTCAGAGAGATTGTTTAACTGTGGACGTGCAGCCTGACACACTCAGTCTCCACAAGCACCTGTTTTAGTTTAGTCTTTTATGAAAGTGGTAATAAAATTATTCTTATTTTCATATGATTAACTGGTATTAGTAATTATCAATGATTATATGGTTATATGAGTATTATTATTGTGTATCACTATAACTATAATTATAATTTTACTTCTGCCGTGGAAAACAGTTTTAATCAGCATTGTGTACACAGGTGGGACGTAGTTCTCTTTTTTGTATTTTGCATTAACTGTAGAACAATTATGTATCCCATTTTGTCTTGAAATTTTGTAATAAAGGAATGATTATCAATTAACATGTGCATTGACTGGTGGAGGTTGTACAGTTTCAGAGCCAATATTTGATTATCAATGTGGGAAGAAAAAAACCCACCATGGCAGAGAAAAATGATCAACCTACAGACACAGGAAGTGTCATCATGGTGTTGTATTGCTGAGGGAGTCGTCCTTGCAGTTGTGTCAGCCAACTTTGGCATTCATTGGCTCACAAAAAAAAAAAAAAAAAGGAAAGAACAAACTAAATTTGGTCACACATTAATTTGCATTACCTTTTTTTCCCTTTAATTTATCCCCATTTAATTGTTGAATCACATGTAGAGAACTTTATGCTTGTAATGAGAAAAAAAGGAAAGGAGAAGCCCATGTTTGCTGACTCAGCTTGCACTGTGTATAAGTATTTTGTAAAACAATAGCGTGGGTCACAATGACGTGTCAGTCCCCAGTCAAAACCATCATATTTACAGCAGGTACCTACTTTGTGTGAAGGCCCCATCACGTCCTGTGCACTCAACAATATGACAGTTTTAAGAGAGAAAGGAAAAAATTGAAATGAAAAATAATGTTTTT
>NW_025918777.1:0-6779 GCF_019202785.1 Penaeus chinensis
GCGTTTGTGTGGGTGAGGATAGGCTGGATGGGAGACGATGGCGAGATGTTAAAATCAGAAAAGGGTATAGAGAAAGAGACATTGTTAGATCAGTAGACAGATAAATCGATAGATCGATAGGTAGATAGGCTCCTAAAGACAAACCAGTTAACTGATTACAGGCAGACACACAGTAATGCTGAAAGAGTAAATTCACACACACACACACACACACACACACACACACACAGAGAGAGAGAGAGAGAGAGAGAGAGAGAGAGAGAGAGAGAGAGAGAGAGAGAGAGAGAGAGAGAGAGAGAGAGAGAGAGAGAGAGAGATTAGAGATTAGAGAAGACAAACACATTACTGCCACTATTACCGTGAAGTCTAAAATACACGCGAAGAACAAACACGGAGCGACGCACGAAGAACAGCGCCCGGGGACCGTCTGTTCTGCTTATTGTTCTTGTGTTATTAAAGGCGACGCTGTTCTGGCCATTTCGCGCATGCAAGCGAGGGTGCGAAAGTTCTCGTTCACTTTGTCGCGGTGATTGCAGGGGTGAGGACAATGGATGGAAGGCAGGTCGGTTGGGGAGGGTGGGGAAGATTTGGGTAAATTGGGGGTAAGAAGATGGGGAAGATTTGGTTAAAGTGGGGGTAAGAAGAAGAAGAAGATGATTTGGGTAAAATGGTTGTGGAGGTTTGGGTAAAATTATGAGGAAGATTTTGGGTAAATTGGTGGTAGGATGATGGGGAAGATTTTGGGTAAAAGGGTAAAATGATGGGGGAAGGTTTGGGTAAATTGGTGGTAGGATGATGGATAAGATTTTGGGTAAATTGATGATAAAATGATAGGAAAGGTTTGGGTAAAATGGTGGGGGAGATCTGGGTAAAATGATGGCAAACATTTGTGTACAGTTATAGTAAATATTTGGGTATAGTGATGGTGGAAATTCGGATAATATGAATATATGGTAATATGGGGAAGATTTGGATAAAATTATCAGGAAATAAAAACATGGGGGTGAAGATAGCAGTAAAATGACGTTGATAATGAAGATAATGATGGTGAGGATAAGGACGAAATTATAATGACGATGTTGAAGTTAGCGAAGGGTATACGGTAATTAGACGGAATTCAAAAGAGAGGAGGAGGTGAATTTTCCCGTAATTGGCCTAAAAATAGTGAGGCCAATAAAAACGTAGGCCTAAATATTGGCAGTCTATTCGTGTCAGCGTTCCGAGGAGATTTAGTGTGGTTCGTTTTTAGTTTATTTTTCTTTTCGTTTTTCTTTGTTTTCGTTTCCGCCGGGCTTTCATTTGCGTCGCGTTGTGTTTTTTTTGTTCTTGTATGTTTTGTTTGTTGTCACTCTTTTACATGGTTCATTCCGTGCTCTTTTTATTGGTTTAGTGAATTGTTCCAAGAAAGAAGAAAGGGTGACGGTAAAGAGAGAAAAGGGAGATGGAGGTAAAGAGGAGAACAAGGAGAAAGCAAGTGGGAAGGAGAGGAGGAGACGGGAGACGGGAGACGGGAGACGGGAGAGGGTGATAAGAAAGAGATATCCAGTATCATTAAGAAAGGACACTGGAGTAATTTAATACGAGAGGCGACGTGATAATATCCTTATAGTTATATTATTGTCACCCTTCATTTTAAAGGGTAATTAGTAATATCCATAGCAGAGACATTTGTCCTTCTCACTCATGAACACGCGCACACACACACGCGCGCGCGCCCACATCCCCACCCTACCCCTACGCCACACGAAAAAAGATATATAACTAACAATCTCCCATTAAGCCGAAAATGTCTTCGGTTGCTTACGGACGCCGCCGCCGTTCTTGTGTTGTAACGCATCCGGGACCTGCACTTTATGCTAATTTTCGACCCGGCCGTGAAACTTCAGATAGGTTTAATGTATGCATAGATGCCGAGTTTATTACACGGGGGCTTACGTAGAGTTCGAAAGTGTGTAGGGGGGAGGGGGTGTTGGGAGGAGCAGGGGGGGGTGGTGGCAGGGAGAGGGTGTGTGGGGGAGGGGATGGACAGAAGAGGGAGAGGGGATGGAGAGAAGAGGGAGAGGGGGAAGGGAGGGGATGGTGAGAGGGTGATGGGGATGGAGGGTGTGGGGGAGGGGGAGGGGAATGGGAAGTAAAGGGTGTGTGTGGAGGGGGGGAGGAAAAGGGTATAGAAGGGAGAAGGCGTGGGGAGGGGGTGGGTGGGAGGTAGAGGGTATGGGGAGGCGGGGAATGGTAGGGAGAGGTTGTGGGGAGGGGGGCATTGGATGGAAAAGTTACGGGGAGGGGAGGGAGAGGGGTGTGGGGAGGGGGAAGGAGTAAAGGCGTAAGTAGTTAGGCATTGAGAAAAGCTGACGACGGTGAGGCAGTGGGTGACTTAGGGGATTGTGGGGAGAGAGAAGGGATTAAAAGAGGCTGAGGGTGGGAGGAAGAGGGAGTGCAGGAAGGGGAAGGAGAGTATTGAGACCGAAAAAAAGGGAAATAAGGCAGAGGGAGAAAGAAACATAGAGAGAAAGAGAGAGAGAGAAAAAGAGAGAGAGAAAAAGAGAGAGAGAAAAAGAGAGAGAGAAAAAGAGAGAGAGAAAAAGAGAGAGAGAGAAAAAGAGAGAGAGAAAAAGAGAGAGAGAAAAAGAGAGAGAGAAAAAGAGAGAGAGAAAAAGAGAGAGAGAAAAAGAGAGAGAGAAAAAGAGAGAGAGAAAAAGAGAGAGAGAAAAAGAGAGAGAGAAAGAGAGAGAGAGGAAGAGAGAGAGAGAAAGAGAGAGAGAGAAAGAGAGAAAGAGAAAGAGAAAGAGAAAGAGAGAGAGAGAGAGAGAGAGAGAGAGAGAGAGAGAGAGAGAGAGAGAGAGAGAGAGAGAGAGAGAGAGAGAGAGAGAGAGAGTAGATGAGTGGGGGTCAGACTTGACAGACAAAGACTGGTATAAACAGTATAGCCACCAGGCAGTGTCATAACTCACTCATACACATACCAGTATATAATGCGTGCCGTGGTAGTATCTTAGGCCATTCTCACTCTCTATCTCTCTGTCTGTCTGTCTGTCTGTCTGTCTGTCTGTCTCTTTCTCTCTCTTGCTCCCTCTCTTTCTCTTCCCTCTCACCTTTATCTTAAATGTTTCGTCTTCATTCACAAACACCTTTTGTTCTTTTGTAAGAGCGAGTGTGGGAAGGTACATTGCAGTACAGCATACTGTTTTTAAGGATTTATTTCAGCTCTATTCTCGTAATTGTGGCCGACATATCTGTAATTGCGTTTTCAATATTTATATAGTTGCATTCAATATGCAAAGTCCGACTATGTGATTGTTTATTTAATTTCTCTCTCTCTCTCTCTCTCTCTCTCTCCTCTCTCATCTCTCTCTCTCTCTCTCTCTCTCTCTCTCTCTCTCTCTCTCTCTCTCTCTCTCTCTCTCTCTCTCTCTCTCACTCTCTCTCTCACTCTCTCACTCTCTTTAAATTAATATTGTCTATGTTATCTCTGTCTATCTATCTATCTATATATCTGGCTGTCTATCTATCTATCTAACTGTAACTGTAACTGTAACTCTTCCTTTCCCCCATCTTCCCTCTCACTCTCTCTATCTCTCTCTCTCTCGTCTCTCTCTCATTCGTCTCCTCTCTCTCTCTCTCTCCTCTCTCTCTCTCATCTCTCTCTCTCATCTCTCTCTCTCTCTCTCTCTCTCTCTCCCTCTCCCCCTCCTCCCTCCCCCTCCCCCTCCCCGTATCTATTACTGCAATCTTTCTGCATCCTCCGTAATCTGAGGTTGACGCGTATCCTTTCGGAAAATGTATTATGTCTTCGTAGACGGCAGCTGATGCGGGGGACGCCGTAGCACCTCGGGCCTGCCAGAAGATATATTTGTTCAGATGAAATTTGTGAACTGTGAGGAACAAGTGGTTTGAGCCCCCGCTAGCTCTCTTTCTCTTTGTGTGTGTGTGTGTGTGTGTGTGTGTGTGTGTGTGTGTGTGTGTGTGTGTGTGTGTGTGTGTAAATGCTCTCCTTCTCTTTTTTTTTTCTCTCTTCGACCCCCCCCCCCCTCCGTGTGTGTGTGTGTGTGTGTGTGTGTGTGTGTGTGTGTGTGTGTGTGTGTGTGTGTGTGATGACGTTGTTCTCCATATTTTTCAGAATGTGTAGATTGTTTTGTAAACTTTCTAAAATCGGATTTATTTTTTATCCACTCGCTCCTTTTTCTTTAAGACCTTCGTATTCATCACCATTCCTGAGTTCTCGTGGGTTCTAAAAAATTATGTTGTTTATTTTCGTGTTTTTATAATTGAGCCTTCTTATTTGTTTTATTCTCTTCCATCCCCTTCACCCACGTTCATCTGTTCTTAATTTTTGGCCTTCAGGACATGTCTTTATCATCAACCTCACCCAGGTCTCTCCCATCCCTCCCCCCCTCTCTCTCTCTCTCCTCTCTCTCTCTCTCATCCATCTCTCTCTCTTCATCCACTCACTCTTCTCCTCCTCTCTCTCTCTCTCTCTCTCTCTCTCCTCCTCCTGCTCCTCCTCCTCCTTCTCCTCCTCCTCCCCCTCTCCCTCAGACTCTCTCCCACCTCCCTCCCTTCCTCCCTTTCCCCCTCTCTCCCCCACTTCTCTTCTTCTTTCCTTCTCTCCCTCACCCTCTTTCCTATCTTCCTTCCCACCATTTCTCGGCTTGTCCCCTCTCTCCCTTCCTCCCTACCTGCCTTCTCTCCTTTGCTTTTCTTCTCCCTCTTCCACATGCCACCGAAGAGGTGGTGCCTAACGGACTCCTGACACACGTTATGTTAATGTGATGTGGAAACGCACTTCATGGTATTGCATTGGTATCCTACCCAGGGCGTTTCCTTGGCCTTCCCTCCCCGATCCCGTACTCCCTTCGGCCGTGCGTCCTCTCCACGTGTTCAACTTTTTCCTTTTTTCTTTGTGGTAGACTTGGGTAACCTAGATTCGGTCCGGTTCGGTTCGGTTCGGTTCGGTTCGGTTGAGCCAATGTAGTCTAGACAAGAAGGTAAGGCAAGGCTTAAAGCTTGGCCAAGTTCTGTTAGAGTAGCCTTTCGTTTACCAGGCTAGACAAAGGTTAAGGCTTGGCAAAGGTTAAGTTGGGCTCGATCGCGTTGGGATAAACTAGTTTGTGTTAGGTTAGGGTTGGTTTGGCTAGGCTTGGTTGGGTTAAAGTACGTTTGGTTGGGTTTGATGAGGTTGGGTTAGGTTCCCTTGGGGATGGGTAGGTAGGCACCCGTTTGTTTATTCAAGTGTTGGAATGCTTGTGTTGCGCGGGTTCGTCGCTCTTGGGGCAAACTTCGTTGTTTTTTTTCCCACCATACTGCGTCATACACTGGGACGCCTCAGGGTGGGAGAGGGAGGAGTAGGGGGGGTGAAAGAAGGAAAGAGAGAGGGAGGGAGGATAGGAAAGGATAATGGGAGGGAAGGAAGAAGGGAAGAATGGAAGGAAGGACAGAAGGCAGGGAGGAAGGAGAGAAGGAAGGAAGGAGGGAGAGGAGGATGGGAGAACGGGAGGGAGGGAGGCAAGAGGTGGGGGAAGGGGGGAAGGACCGGAAGGACTGATTGTAATGGGAAGGGGGAAGGTGGAAAGTGCCGTCGGGATACAAGGAGGGGTTCGGGGGAAGGTTTGCAGAAAGGGGGGAGGGAGGTAGGCTGGGGGGGGGGGCAGGGAGAATGGTGAAGGGGAGGGTGGGAAGTGGAAGGCAGGAGGCGAATGCAGCAGGAAGGGGAAGGGGGGAGAAGGGGAGGAGGGGAGGAGGGGGAAGGGGTTAGCGACGGTACGTCGTTACTTGTACCCTGAGGTGGTCGGCGGGGTTTCTCTGTTGAGGGCTGTCTCTTGTCACTCACTCACTCACTCACTCGCTGTCTTTTTCAGGCTGTCTGTCTTTTTGCAAACATGGCTACCTATTCACTCTTCTTTCTGCTTCTCCTCCTCCTCCTTCTCCTCCTCCTCCTCCTCCTCCTCCTCCTCCTCCTCCTCCTCCTTCCTCCTCCTCCTCCCCTCCTCCTTATTTCTCTTTCCTTCTCCTCTTCCTCCCTCTCCTCCTCTGTCTCCTCCGTCTCCTCCTCCTCCTCCTCCTCCTCCTCCTCCTCCCCCTCTTCTTCTTTTTATCCTCATCCTATTGTTTCTCCTCCTTTTCCTCTTCTTACCCTTCCTGACAGTTGTTTTTTTTTCGTATGGTCTATATTCTCTCTTTGCATGTGCGTGTCTGGTTGTCTGTGCACCGGATAGCGCCCGCAAGACAAGACACACGCCCACTCTCTTTGTGAGATGGGCGTGGCGCAAGTCCGTGCTATAATGCATCTGGGCCCCCTCATTATGGAATACACCAGCGAGGAGGAGGAGAAATGGGAGGGGGAAGGAGAGGAGGAGGGGAGAAAGAAGGAGAAGAAGAAACGAAAAGAAGAAGAAAAGAAGAGAAGAAGAAACGAAGAGAAGAAGAAACGAAGAGAAGAAGAAACGAAGAGAAGAAGAAGAAGAAGAAGAAAAGAAGGAGGAAGAGAAGAGGAGGGGGGTGGAGGAGGTGGTGGTGGTGGTAGTGGTGGTAGTGGTGGTGGTGGTATGTGGAGGAGGTATGCGTTGAGGGAGGCAGGAGGGGGTGTAAACACTAGGTTCGTGGGCTAATGTTCGGCCAATCGTTCCCCCTTAGGCGGCTCGAGAGTGTGGGCGTGGGCGTGAGGGGATGCGATAGGGATGTGATAGAGTAGGAGGGGTTGTAATCTCTTTCTCTCTCTCTCTCCTCTCTCTCTCCTCTCTCTCCTTTCACAGGGGTCCCTCCGTCTCTCTCTCATCCACCTC
>NW_025918778.1:0-7860 GCF_019202785.1 Penaeus chinensis
AAACGTACTCGTGTCTCATAAAACTAACATTGATACAAACATGCAACATTATCAAGCACCGATCCTATCAAGAGGATACTGCGGATTCTGATGCTACGACTCGATCGACGGATTCATGACTAATGATAAGAAGGAAAAAATGAACTCTAACATCTAAGACCTGATGTAATATGCAAAACGTACTTGGGTCTCATAAAAAAATAACATTGATAAACAAACAAGGTAACATTATCAAGCACCGATCCTAGTCACGAGATACGTGCGGATTCCGACGTCCTAAGACCGATCGAACGATTTATGATTTAATATTGCTCCATGAGAAATATATATATATATATATATAATATATATAAATAGAATACTGTTGAACAAGCCATCAAGAATAAAGAATGAGGTGTAAGGTAGGTTAGAATAAAATAGATTGAGTTTGTATCACTTTTGATTTAAACCTTCAGATCGTTTTTTTTATATATTATATTTTGTTATATGATTATCTTTATTCTTGTCTTGTTATTCTTGTCATGAATTTTTGTTCTTAAGTTGATTTACAAATATATCAGAGTTAAATATTTGTTGTTTTTATAACTAACTTCAAGCCGGAAAAAAATATGATACTTTTTTAGATGGGTTACAAATGCACAATATATAAAAATTGTTAAAATTAAATTTAAAAATTATATATAGATAGAAATGTTGACAATTTCATAGACCTCCCAGTGTTAGTTTTAAAAAATAAATATATATATATATATCCTGTCCTTGATAAAACCACATAGCACAGGAGTGACATCCGCAAGACTGGATGAAGAATCATCGATGAAAATATTAACGTCTACAACGTCATTGGATATCTCATTAGCTGCAACCACAGATGAGTGGCTCAAAGCTGCACCACGGATAAGAGACCCCAGGGAAACAGAATACAAAATCAGTGAAGAATGCAAAACATATTTTTTGGCATTTATAAACCCATAGGGGGATTAGCAATAAGGGACAGAAGGCCGTAGGTTATACGGTAGATATCCGAAGAAGAAGAATGGGGACGCCAATTCTCCAATATGAATCTCTCCATAAGACTTTGGAGATTACGTTTACGGGAGGCCAACGTGCAATCAGTAATTCAAAACTGTATGAGATGAAAATGAAACTTGAGAAATTAACAAAACAATGATATCTAAAATCCACAAAACATTTGTTAAATGATTATGTTGAATCTAATTACAATCTTCTGGCAATGCGCGTTTTTTTCCGAATAACGCAAAATCCATTGTCATAGAACTGCTACTGTTGCCTGGCGTGACCAAATTTCAAACATGCTGATGATGAAAAAGTGTAGTAATTATATGAGAAAAATCTCATTGTTCAAACATCTGAGAACCCTGAACATGAGTGTGAGATACCTGTTACATCATACGATATGCAACGCTACCATAAAAAGATAAGGAAACGGAACAAAAGGAGAAGCAATTCACCGATATGATTGCGAAACTGATTCACCGTTTGCAGTCCGCTGACCCTCATCCCTATCATTTCGCCATTAAATTAAAGGAACACCTTATCACAGGGCTATCATCCCCATAGCACATTCATTGCCGCACTTTAAGAGAATTGCGAATTTTTTACAATGGAAAGCCCTCAAGGGCAATATGGAGCAGTGGATTGAAACAGTTGTCACATGTTAAAGGGGGCCCTCGAATACCTCTGGGATTTGTTTGATAGTAGCAACACTGACGAAACGTAAAAAGGTGTATATTCTTCTGAAGACTCTCTCCAAACTGAAGTAACTCTTCCATAAGTCCTTAAATACCTGCCATCTTCCAAACTGAGAAAAGAGGATGAAGGGAAAGTCAAGAAAAAACTTGCGCTCACATACCAAGCCACATTGGATGGATAAGTATTAACCTGAATACATCGCAGAAATCCGAAATTAGAAGATATGGGGTCTGGTCGCTACCCAGATACGCTTGACCAGTAATAATTTGTTGGATTTGATCGATACATGTCCAAAATGTTAAAAAATCTCAGTCTGTGAGGATGGACCTCTATTCCTTGATCAGGCCTTACAAAATATACCGAATATGTGCACATTGAAAATATACGAGTTTCAAACTTAGGATCACAATCTAAATAACGTTCTCTTGAAGGAACGTCCTCTCCTTAGAGACTTGACTGTCCACGATTTACAGAAGTCCATGACCTAAACACAACTTATTCTTCCGCCATAGCGGATGCGTGTCCCCGTTCTCCGAGTACTCAAAAACTCGCGTTCATGCATCTCGAGGGAAGGACAATTGAAAAAGGCCAAATGGTAGCCGAATTACTTTCCCACTTCTAAAGAAAGCTAAAACTGACAACACCAATCGGCAAAAGAACATGGTGCGATATCGCCATTTAGCTGCGATTGCATATTGGCAAGGCTTTTATTCATACCTTCTAGATGGTGTAACCAATATCGCAAAAACATATACAGTTAGGACAAGAGGGCAATTAGACCTCGAGGGACATGCCATCACAAGAATATCTGCTTAAAATCTTGCAACCACTCAAGCATCTATCATTCCATTAAATTGGTGGATTTTTCCTGGCGACCATATTTCCACTAACGACAAATTGAGACCATGTATTGAAGATTAAAAATAATATTATTGAAAAGATCCAAGTGAAACACTACGACCGACTATAGTAAAGAGATGCAAATTGACTACTATAACTAGATGGACAAATAACAGTGTATCACTCTTTGATACAAGAAATATAAATGTATACAACTATTATATAATAAATAGAAAGTATTTAATAAATTAGGAGAAATAACAGATCATAAATTCTCTATTACTTATTGGCCTTTGACGGCGAGTGGTCTAGAAAAGTCCAATTTTAAAAAAAAAATTCTTTCCAAATTGGTGGTAGTGTAGATATGGGTATATATCGAGATAACATTTAATAATATTGTAAAATAAAATAAACAATATTATCATAAGAATTGTTATCATTAAAATTGTTATAAATAATTATTTTACCCTATTATCCTCATAAATATATAATATATATATATGATATATATATATAATATATATATATATATATATATATATATATATTACTATAAATATATATATATATATACCATATTATGATAAGGAGATACTGAAGAGAATAAATTAACCAAGATGAAGGAGATTATAACATAAACACTTACAATAAACCAAAAAATATTCATTAAACCAATTATATATAAATATATGTTGATATAATATTCTTTACTTTTGTAAACATTTTCTGTCTTGATAAACAATTTGATATATAAATACTAGTGCTGGAGGGGGATAAAGTATTAATATATGTCTAATAAAAATTAGAACATTAGTTCTTATCTTTACATCTATAAACATGGCAACAGTATCAGCACCGCTTCCCAGTCAAGAGCATAATACAGAGCCCGATTCAAACGACTCGATGCACATGCACAAGTATCTGATTCTCCATGCCTCTGAATCGACTACCAAACGGGCAACAGTATCAAACCCCCTATTCTAATACAAATAGATAATACAGAACCCTATTCAACGACTCGATGCACATGCCAAACAAGTAATCTGATTCTCATGCAACTGTATCGACTACAAACGGTGCAATGATTATCAAACCTATTCCTATTCATATAGATAATACCGAACCAGATGTCACCGACTCGATGCACATGCAACAAGTATCTGATTCTCATGCTCAGTATCTGACAACAAACGGAGTCATAACAGTAACAAACCCTATTCCTATTCAAATAGATAATATCAGAACCCGAATGTCAACGACTCGAGGCACATGCAACAAGTATCTGATTCACATGCCTCCTGTTCGCGACTATAAAACGGGCAATAGTATCACCCATCATTCCTTAATCTAGAGGAGTAAGAGGAATCCTTAGTCAACGGTTCGCTAAGATAACAACCACACCTGACCGTGCGTCAATAATCAAAACTCACAATCTCAAAAGAATCCCCCAAAAGCGCAAACATATTTAAAGAACAAGATCTTCAAAATGAAAGAACAATGCATCACCGCCAAGAGTCCATTTAAAGAGGAAACACTGATCAAACAATTGTATGAGGATATAAATGAGTATAAAACAAATGAAAAAAAATATCAGAATATTCAAAAAAAAGTTGAAAATACAGTTGGTCCATGGATGAACGAGTGAAAAAAAATAATAATTTATCTGACAAAAGCAATTCGACTATGTCAAGAGAACATTACTATGTCAAATTGATGCAATTACTTATAATGACAAACTGTCGAATGTATCTGTATTAACTAAAATGACTATATGTTTGATATAAAAAATATACCAATTAGAAAATAATAAATATAACCCCCCTATATATGTGATAGTTTTGTATGTTACATATTAAATTATTGAGTAAAAAGTAACTATTTCATTAAAACCTTATATTATATAATCGTATTGTGAAATTTAATATCCCTATATTTTGCCCAGGTTCAAAACTACAACTATGATTTCAGTAAATATTTATTCATTTTTTTCACAATAAGGATATCTTTAATTTAGAAAACCAGTAATAATATATGTTTAGTTTCAAAAATAAAAAAACAATAGTTGATATATAGTAACATTAAAGTAAAAGTATTAACAACTTTTTCATTGTCCTCAACAGATAGGGCACTTTGACTGGGTTAATAAGCATTTAGCACAGCAACCATGTGAACGCAGGGAGAATCCCACGTCCCTTCATCAGTCATGCACACTTTACATAGTCGCTTCTCATCTGTAAAGAATCATGTTGTATCAGAAAGAAATAAAAGGAACAATAATAATTTGATCATCAAGCATATTTGCCTTGTATAACCAGAGTCGTTAGAATATTAAAAGATGAATTGTATATTGATTTAAAATAATGAATATTATATATATATATATCTATATATATAAAATTCCCAACTAATGAATAATACATTACCTTCTTGGTCTATCCGTGACAAGTTTTCATCCGATATGTTCATCTCGTTGAGGATACTCGGATGTATATCAGGTCTCTCAATGTTAAGAATTTTGATGAGTAAGAATCCTATCAATATTTACTCTTACATTGACTTTGAAATATTAAATCATTTCATCATAAGGAACAAAAGAGAATTGTAATTCCATTACCTACTCGTCATACAAGACATTTTCCCTAAATCTTTTAATGTGTCTGTATTTGCATTAGCATTTGATATAATTTTCAGTCCGTTTTTCTCTTATACTGTTTTATCAAATAGTCCCCATAGTAAAGTTAAGATGCGGATGCGCTTGTTGTTTCAGATTAGAACGAATTATTCAGAAGCAATCTCATAAGTGTTGAGCTCGCTTAGTATCTTAACGATACTCACTCTCCAAATGATAGTTGTACCTATGATCGGGATCGGGAAGCTTAAAAAAATTTCGTGACATATACAGGAATAATTAAGGATCTATATAAGATAAATGTTGACTGTTTAAATAAATCAATAGGATCTTCAGTATAGTCGATAGGATAAAAGATTCATATTTCTTTTTTGTATTCATCTTGTGTAAATCTCATGACAGCAATATCACTGTTTGATAAGTACCAAGACATTCTGGTTTTCAAATTAGCAAGATCCTCGTTGTCATTTCTATCTATAATTTTATACGATTCGATTTTGTCCGTACGCTGAAACACACTTCGAACCTTCACTGGACAACGGTATGCCGGTTTGTAAATTTTACACGGAGCGCAACTCCTCTGACGGCAATGACAGGAACCCTTGTATTATTAGGTTTCGAGTATAATCCAAACCCAAAAGATTATTCCAATCCTGTTTCGTTATCTCCAATCGATCATGAGTTGATCTGACTAATATTTAAGGTAATCCTTTTAATGGTATATAAACTCTCTACTCTGACTTTATTGATAAGTTTTACATAAATACAATCAGGATTCCATTTAGCATGAGCTTCCCAAGGATCATCGTCCCATTCCCAGTTGCGGAAGGACCAACGCCACAAATGGAACAGTGAACAGATCACTAATTCAATATGATAGAAACCACTTCTACTATAATTCTGGGCACTATAATTGCCGAAGAGGCCAATGAAAAACTTTGCAATCGTTTTTTTCTTGTTATATAGTCATCGTAAATGGACCAACATATCTATAAGAATCCATGCTTGATTTCTCATCTTTGGTACCGCACGGTCGTCCGATCCATTTTCTTGGTTTTATTCTTCTTAATTTGTTTATAATATCAATTTTTGTTTATAAATCACCATATATATGGGTATCTTGCCAACTGGATTACTCCTGTGCAAACCTACAATCGGGATTTTCTTCAATGTATATCCCTTATAGTCACCGATGTATCATCAGAAAATTGTATATTTCCTGACAATGAAAACAAATACAACTATTTTTGTGTTTCTTGAATAAAGAACCCACAGCGGATCTATCGTTGGATTGTATTTCTTTGATTTGGCCATCAGCAGATTCTAATCTTTTTATTTCATATCTAAATCGGTCGGCAATCCAGTATTGAAACGAAATTATTGTCAAATGTCTTTGATCTTGGAAGAGATGCATAGTTTGTGCAAGTAAAACAATCGACTTTCATTTTTATGTATTTTTACAATATCATCTTATATAGATAGTAGTTAGATCAATATATATAGGCATTCAATACACATAGATATATATGATTAACATTTATCAAGCCACCTATGCAAGTATGTTTTGAATGAATGGCATATGAGAGACAATTGTATTCAAAAGTCTTTCTTTCTTTTCGATGAATTCACTCTCATATCAATTTATCCAGATTGTGAATAGACATTTTCTTAATACAATAAACATTATCTTAATATACAATATATATAACCCAACTGCTCATAGAATGGATATTCTATATTAATGATATATAAATATAACCTATTTCTACAAAAATAAACTTAGAGTCCCATATACATAATTCATATATTATTGTTACAAAAATAGATTTCTAGCAGAAAAAATAACACTTATATTCTCCCATATACATAATCATATATGTAATTTTGTACAAAAATACATTTATTTTCCTATAACATTTTATAGAATATTTCGATAATCATAAATATATATATATATTATATATATATAGTTTACAATTTATTTTTGAATATAAAGTGGTCATAGAATGTATATAGGTATTCTTAATCTTCTTGTTACAAATATGACATGTTTACTGTTATTAATATACACTTTATTTGCAGCATGTTATAGTGATTACAAGGAGAAGGTAAATAATTCTATTATAATTCAAACAAACCTTGCACAGGATTCTTTAACAGGTTCAGCATCTCATCATCATCATGTGAATCTGAAAAATAATTCAAATTTATATATATATATATATATTTTGCATAGATATAGTCATAATATATATAATTTTTTTAATCAAATAAATTACAAAAACAATAATCCTTACCCTCGCTTCTCGAGTTTTGTTATTTTTTTTGCATCCTTCACTCTTATCTTTGTTTGACACTATGTTTGGTTATGGTTCTCAGATATAATTAGTACTGCCTTATCAATCTTGAGCTTTCAATTTATCTTCATGGTTCTCATGCTAATTGTTGTGGTAATAGATAATTTTATCTTTTGCATAGGCAATGATACGATCCATAATCGAAACAAAGGGATATGTTTAATCTTTATTTTTGAACCAGTATGTTTAGTATAGACATTATGCATGGCAATTTATACATCATTAACGCTGTGATTATTCTTTTTTTAAATAGAAATCATTAGAGTCTGAAATATGATGCACAGTATAGGAATATTGATAGGATACCTCAAAGTTAAAGAT
>NW_025918779.1:2500-8980 GCF_019202785.1 Penaeus chinensis
CTCCCCCCCCCCCCCCTCCCCCTCTCCCCCTCCCCCCTCCCCCCTCCCCTCTATCTCTTCCTCCTCCTCCCCCCCCCCCCTCCCCCTTTCTTTTCCCCCTCCCCCCCTCCCCCTCTATCTCTTTCCCCCTCCTCCTCCTCCTCCCCCTCCCCCCTCCTTTCCCCCTCCTCCTCCCCCCCTTCCCCTCTCCCCCTCCCCCCCCCCCCTATCTCTTCCTCCTCCTCCCCCCCTCCCCTTAAACTTCTTCCTCCTCCTCCTCCCCCTTTTAACTCTTCCTCCTCCTCCTCCCCCTCCCCCTCCCCTCTATCTCTTCTTCCTCCCCTTCCCCAACCTTTCTGCAATAACCCCAATATCAATGTTGCCAAACCTGAAACGCGGGAAGAACAAACGGAGAAGAAAGAGAAAACGCGAAAAGAACACCTTTGCAACGAGCCCTTGAGGCGCGAACGGTGAAGAGAAAGAGAAACGAGAGAAAGAGGCGAAAGAAGGAGAGAGACAGCGAGAGAGAACAGACGGACGGGTGAAAGAACAAGAGAGAGAGGGTAGAAGACGGTGAGGAGAGATAGAAGAGAGAGAGAGGGAGGGAGAGAAAGAGAGAAGGGGGGAGAGAGAGAGAAAGGAGAAAGAGAGAGGGAGAGAGAGAGATGAGAGAGAGGAGAAAGAGGGAGGGAGAGAGAGAGAGAGATAATAATGGTATTAACAATATTAATGATGATAATAAAGATAATAGTAATAATAATAATAACAATGGTAATAATGATGATGATAGAAATAGTAATAATTATAATAACAATGATAAAGATAATATTAACAACAATAATAATGAAGATGACAATTATAATAATAGTGTTGATAATAATGATGGTGGTGATGATGATAAAATGATGATGATGATGATGATATAGAGCCTATTTGTACTAAAAATTTTAACCCAATACCCCCCCTCCCCCAAAGCCCCCCCCCCCCATCAGCTACGGCCGCCTAATAACATCCTAGCCTTTAATAGCTTCAGACCCATCGCCTCTCCTCGCCTCTTCTCCTCTCCTTTCTTCGCCTCTCCTGTCCTTTCCTTTCTTCGCCTCACTTCTTCTTTCCTTTCCATTCCTCTCCATCTCCTCCCCTCTCCTCCCCTCTCCTCCCCTCCCCTCCCCTCCCCCCCTCCCCTCCCTCCCCTTCCCTCTCGTTCCCTCTCTTCTCCCCCTCCCTCCCCTCCCCCCCCCCCCTCCCCTCCCCTCCCCTCCCCTCCCCTCCCCCTCCTTTCCCTCTCTCTCTCCTATCCTCCCCTCCCCTCCCCTCCCCTCCCCTCTCGTTTCCCTCTCTCTCTCCTCCCCTCCCCCCCCTCCCCTCCCCTCCCCTTCCCTCCCCTCTCGTTCCCTCTCTTCTCTTCTCCTCCTTTCCTCGCCTCGCCTCGCCTCGCCTCCCGCAAGATGGCGCCTGGGGGGAACACGCACCTGAAACCGTTTTTCGCAACAGCAGCAATGCCTCGCAACAACACGCGTGCGGCGGCATGAACCCCTCGCGGCGGTCGCATGCCAGAGGGAGCCGTGCGGGGGGTTGGAAAGGGTGGGTTCTGGGAAGGTGGGTGGGTGGTGGGCAGGTAGGGGGAAATGGGTAGGTAGGGTGGTGGCAGTTAGGTGGGGGGGGGCCGGGTAGGTGGGTGGGCAGGTAGGGGGTGGCAGGTAGGTGGGTGGCGGTAGGTTGGTAAAGCTAGGGTTTAGACTGCCCATAGATTTCGTTGGAATCCAATAAATTATCAGTGGGTGGAGCCCATCCCCCTTCTTTGGTTAAACTACGAAAAGGAACTACGAAAAGTTTATTTGGATGCTTTATATTCCAAAGGACATTTTCTTGACTCACATTCTCTAGAAGAGAGGTAATTGCCTCCGAATTTCCACATTCTATAGACGAAAGACGTTCTTCCTCTTCAAAAAAGGTGCGCGGTGTTTATGTTCGTCGTAAAATGGGGATACAAGATATATTGCATTGTTTTGTTGATTTTTTAAAATAATAATTATATAAGTATATCTATGATAATTTACAATTATGATTTTTAAATTATAGATTACTTAATATATATAATAATAATACGCATAAAATATATAATTAGACCAGGTATACTATAGACTCTCAACGAATATGATTTTCCACGGTCCATCGACAGACGATGGGTGCACCATTGCTTCGGACGAGTGGACAAAAAAACAGTGGAATAAACCCATCGATGGGCAAATCCCACTCAAAATGATTGGATGTGATGAATCGATGGCAGTGTAACCACGCCTTAAGTGGGTGAGTGAGTGGGTGGGTTGGGTGGGTGAGCAGGTAGGTGGGTGGGTGGGTGGGTGGATGGGTGAGTAGGTGGTAAGTGGGTGAGTGAGTGGGTGGGTTGGTGGGTGGGTGAGTAGGTGGATGGGTGGGTGGGTGGGTGAGTGAGTGGATGGGTGGGTGGGGTGGTGAAGGAGTGAGCAGGTGGGTGGGAGGGTTAGTTAGTAAGTCGGTGGGTGAGTGGGTGGGTGAGCAGGTAGGTGGTTGGTTTGAGTTGATTGGTGGATGGGTTGTAGATAGGCTTGGTGGGTGGGAAGGCAGGTTGGTTAGTGTCTGTAAGTGGGAGGGTGGATGGGGGGGGCCGGGCGGGCCCTATCCACCTCCCTCTCCCTCTCCCTTTCTTAACCCTTTTCCCTTTCTTTCTTTTCCTTTCTTATTTCCTTCTGTCCACTCCTAGGCGGACTCTTGGCTCCCTCATCTGTTCTTCCTTCCATCTTTCTCTTCTTTTTCCAGTCTCCTTCCTCCCTTTTTTTCTCGTCTTTTTTGTTCTCCCCCCTTTTCTTCAACATCCACTCTCCTCTCTTTCTTCTTCCGCCTCTTCCTCCTCTTCCATCTCTTCTACCTAATTCTTTTATGTCCCTTCCTCCTCATTTTTCCCTTCTTTCCCTGCCCTTCTCAATGCTCATCCTCCTCTTCCTCATTCTCTTGCTCATTCTCCTCCTCCCCTCCTGCTCCTCTTCTCCTGCTCCTCCTCTGCTCCTCCTCCTCCCTCCTCCTCCTCCTCCTCCTCCTCCTCCTCCTCCTCCTCCTCCTCCTCCTCCTCCTGCTCCTCCTCCTCTATCATTTCGCATCGTTTTCTTTATTAGTATTTTATTATTCCCATATTTTTCCCCCTTCTTTTCCTTTCCCCCCGGCGTTTTTAAGTGGCTCCCAAGGGTATTAAATTCCCCTCTTTAAATTTACCAAGACCAATAATCCCCTTTTTTTTTTTTTTTTTTTTTTTTTTTTTTTTTTTTTATCGTATCAATTCAAACGAAATCGGCGAATTTAGACTGAATTTAGTAAAGTTCGTTTCCGCGCCATTTTGTGTCTTAATCTTTTCCGTATATAAGTTTCTTTCGGTTGTTCTTTTTCTCTGTATTTCTTTCTTTACCTTTTCCTCCTTTTTTCCCTTCCCTTTCCTTCTTTTCCCCCTTTCTTCCTTCTTTCTTCCTTCTTTCTTCTTTCCTTTTTTTTCCCCCTTTTTTTTTCCCCCTTTCCTTCCCCCCTTTCCCCTTTTCCTTCCTTCGCCCCTTTTTTCCTTCCTTTTTTCCCCTTCCCCCCCTTTCCTTTCCTTCCTTTTTTCCCTTTCCCTTCCTTTCCCCTTCCCTTCCCTTTCCCTTTCCTTTCCCTTTTCCTTCCTTCCTTTTTTTTCCTTCCCTCCCCCTTTCCCCTTTCCCTTTCCCTTTCCCAGAATGTGTTTGAAAAGGCGGAGGTGTCGTGATGAACGGTTTAAAGGATCTCAGCCTAGTTTCCCCCCCCCTTCCCCCACCCTCCCTTCCTCCCTCCCTTCCCCCTCCCCCCTTCCTCCCTCCCTCACCCTTACCCGATCCTCTCTCCTCCCTCTCCCTTCCGTTTCCTCCCTCTACCCTACCTCTCACCAGCCCGCGCTTTAGTTCCATCGCCTCGCCACATCGTTCTCCTCCCTTCCTCCCTGCTCTCTTCCTCCCTCGCGTCCCCTCCTTCCTTCCGCTCTACCCTGCCCCGGCCCCCCCATTTCCCTCCCTCCACCCTTCTTTCCTCCATCCCTCTCTCCCTTCTTCTCTCCCTCCCTCTCTCCCCTCCTTTCCTCCCTCTATCCCTCCCCTCCCCCTCCATTTCCCTCCCTCCGCACCATCTTTCTCCATTCCATCTCATCCCTTCTTCACTCCCTCCCGCCTCCCCGTCCTTTCCTCCCTCTACCCTCCCCGCCCCCTCCCTTTCCATCCCCCCTCCAACCCATCTTTCTCCATCCCTCTCTCCCTTCTTCTCTCCCTCCCTCTCTCCCTCCTTTCCTCCCTCTACCCTCCCCCCCCTCCGCAGAGTGTGATGAAAGGGCGGAGGTGTCGGTGGTGAGCGGCACAGGATCTCATCACTCACCCCATCTCCCCTCCCTCTCTCCCTCCCTCCCTCCTTCCTCTTTCCATCCTTCTTCCCTTTCCTCTTCCTTTTCCTTTTCCTTTTCCTTTCGGCTTTCTCTTGAAGTCGCCCGAGTTACTTTTGCCTTTGCTTTCGTTCTTTTTTTTTTCTTTTTTTTTTAGATTGTTTACTTAAATTACATTCTGTTTCTCGGTCTTTTTTAATTGTTAGTAGCTCCCACCTATTAGTCAGATGTCCTCATTAACACCGTCGTTTTGTGAAAGAAATTGTATCAGATCGTTAAATTTTTTGTTGTTGTTTCCTCCCTTAGCCCGAGTACCCTACGCATAGTACCACCTGACGACACCTACCTCCCTTCGCTTCCGTCGTCTGTACCGACCTGTCCCGTGTTACCTCGGTTGCCTCTCTTCTATCTCTTTTATTCCCTTCCTCTCCTTATCATTCAGCCTCCGGGTTAGTACAAGTGGTAAACGTGGCGCCCGTCTCATCCGAGGGTCGGCGGTCGCGCCCCCGCCAGGCGCGAGAAGTTGCCAATTGTGCCTGGAGGTTACTGCTGTGGCCTTGGCACTCACGCGGGTAAGGACTAAGACGAGTCCAGCACCACTGACACACTTAGCGGAGTCGCATTAGTCGACACAGGCCGGAGCTCCCTCATTGGCATAGCCCGTGCGAAGCTCAGCTTCGCATATCGGACTTATATATTCCCTATTTTTGTTATTTATATATGTATATGATATAATTATATATATATAATAATATATAATATATATGTATTATCTATATATATATGTGTGTGTTTGTTTTTGTGTGGTGTGTGTAAATGTGTGTGTGTGTGTGTTGTGTGTGTGTGTGTGTGTTTGTGTGTTGTTGTGTTGTGTGTGTGTGTGTGTGGGTGGTGTGTGTGTGTGTGTGTGAGTGTGTGTGTGTGTGGGTGTGTGTGTGTGTCGTGTGTCTGTGTGTCTGTGGTCTGTGTGTCTGGTGTTTCGTGTTGTGTTTGTGTGTGTGTGTGTGTGTGTAGAGGTGTTGTATGTGTGTTTATGTAGTGTTATATATCTTCCGTATTATTTGTCGACTTATTTTATTGGACTTATTTACTCATTATTATTATTTCAATCTATGGAATACATTTGCAATGGGCCCCCAAGATTGACGTGGAATGTATGCAGTTCGCTCGAGGCCTGCTTGTGATTGCATATAGTTAGAATTACAATAAGGATTTGTTGCCGAGTAGAACTGCTAGATTTTCGGCCTTAATTCCATTTTCGTTCGTTTATGATTCGGGTTTTTAGGATTATTTGTTATGGGCGAGTAGAGGCTGGATAGATATTTAGGTGTATTTTCTTTCAAATGTTTATTCAATAAGATTTAAAGGCTTGAGACACTTTGTTTACCTTTAACGAAATCAGTGGGCGCTATGGATTTTCCCCAAGAGTATATGTATTTAAATACTGGGTCCATACGCGCCCACGAATGCAGCTTCTCCCCTCCCCTCCCCCCTACCCCCTCCACTTACCCCTCACCCCTCACCCCTCACCCCTCACGCACACACACCGCGTATTGATTTATTTAGAATATCTGAAAGTATTTGCATAAACATCTTCCGCAAAGTAAGATCAAAGAAGAGTTATAAACAGAATCTCTCTCTCTCTCTATCTCTCTCTTCCTCTCCTCTCTGTCTATCTCTCTCTCTCTGTGCCTTCTCTTCTCTCTATCATTCTGCATCTCCTCTCATCACGTTCTGCTCAGTCCTCTATATCTCTTTTTCCCATCTCTCCCTCCCCCCCTTCCCTCCCCTCTCCTCCCCTCCCCTCCCCGTCCCACACCTCACCTTCACATCCCTCAAGTTTTATATTCGTACCCTGCACCAGTCCGTCCGTCCCTCTCTGATCCCCTTTCATTTTATCTTCTATATCTTATCGATCAAGTTCATCCAATCTACCCCCTCCCGTCTTTCCTGCACTCACCCCTCCCCCTCTGTCAGCGCCTTCTATACGCCTCCTTCTCCCTCTCTTTTTCTCCTTCTCTTCTTCCCTTCCTTTCTTTCCCTTCTCCCTCTCTCTTTCTCTCGCTCCTCTGCCTTTTCCTCCCTTCCTTATC
>NW_025918780.1:0-12500 GCF_019202785.1 Penaeus chinensis
AGGTTATGTCGTTTCCAATGAGTTGCATGTGTGCACAAAGCACTTGCTGCTATTGATAAGAACATGCTAGGTCAATTAAAGCCAAAGTTACCGGTATTATATCTAACCATCGTCGGACTACCATCATTCAATGGACCAAATCAGAATCCTTAATCAACTTAATAATCTTGCTGCACCTTCCTAGTATCTGCCCGCAGGGAACCGCATAATTGTATACTGAGCATAAAATCACCTAAAAATAATTTTTTTGTGGCATACTATCCTGCAATCCAAAAGCTTATCATAAATACTACATTAGGGAAAAGGGGACAATAAGCTTGAACATGTGAGATAAGTGTTATGACTCTTACTTTAACATGTGACAAACTACCAAAGTAAATCCCGTTGCCACTTCATTGAAAGGGAGGCTTTGCAGATGTATAATGCAACTCCTCCACCTCTACCCTCATCGATCCTTCCGACACAGAATTAGGTCCTCAAGGAAATGACCTCATCTGACATGAGGTTAGTTAAATTGTTTTCTTAGAGAACTATATATTGGGAGCAAAAGACAAGGCCAATAAGGCTCAGGTTATTTACTTTTACTTCTAAGACTTCGACAGTTCCTTTTTGTTATGATGGTTAACGCGAAGTTACATTTGTGGAGTTTTAAAAGTGTCACACCCCCTTTCCGCCGTTTTAAATTTCTTTTTCTGGAGGAAAGGTTGCTCTCCTCACTACCCACGGGCCCATCCCAAGTGTATTTTTGGAGACACTATCCTCCAAGTCCTGCGTCACGCTGCTAGGCGAGGGAGACCCCATAGATATCTGGTCTGAAAACAGACCAAAAACTAGGTGAAGTCACCTGGACAAGAAGTAATCCAGAAGTGTATTTGGTAGCCTCATCCTCATGATAATGTTTGCTAGCTTTTGCTAGGTAGATTTAGACAATTTGTTGAATTGTATTTTCAATTCTGCAATCTGATTCATCAATTATTTAACCGTTCCCTTTAACGTTGCATTTTTTTCATCTTTAACCAGACCAGCCTCATGACTGCTACTAGTTTGCACTGGAGTGTTAGTCAGCTGCTGGAAGTTTAGGAAAGTTATTGTGTTTTGATGTCCAAAACTTTCACTTTCCTCTTGACATCACGATAACTAACATTCTGCGTCCTCCATTGCATCTAATACATGTATCAGCCGTCCTTCTTCAAGCTTCTGCATTCGGCAGAACCAGATTGGATGAGCGACCACCACAGTTAAGCACACTTAGAATGCTCTCAGTACAGTAAATTTGACGAGTCAAGGTTCTCTTGAGGGATTGCAAAAACTCGCACTCTCGTTTGTCAGCATAGAGTATCACACTATGTCAGTCTAACCCTGGCCCGGCCCCTGTGCCCTGAAGGGACCAGATAACCCATAACTATAATAATCAACCTAACAGCTATGGCCAGTTTTATGGCAGTTTTCACATCCTCTATCCCCCTAGTGATCGCCTAGTTGCGTTCTCCAGTATCAAAGGGAGATCGCCTAGGCAAAGGACAGGTAATTTTCATGCCCAACCCCCATGCCCACATGAGAACCCACAAGGAACTCCGTAGGCTCAGGGATGTCCACATGAATGAGAGAAAATAAATTAGTACAAAAGAAAACAGCGCCCAAAGGACCGCCCCAGACTAACTGGGCCTCCCACCCTGGGGTCAATGGCCCGTAAAGGCTACACAGTGTAAAGAGTGCTGCGGTCGAGGTGGGGTGATGACTACTACGCATCTTGTGTTACCTTCAAAATCAAGGCACTGAGTGCGGCAAAACACAAAGTGCGGGAAGTTCTAAAAGTTCAGAAGTTTACGACAGAAAATTCGACGTTAGAAAACTCAGAAAAGCCCAATAATGCCGAGCGTGACGAGACACCAGATAATTCCTGTGCATAAGGCTAGTAGTTTATTGTTGCTGGATCTGAAGGAGAAGTCTGACATAACCAAAATGCCATACACGAGGGTGGTGGTTCCCTTGCCCATAATCAGGGGCACTTATACCCTGAAAATACCCCCAGCCCGGCCGCAGCTGGAAAACAAAAAACTAAGAAAAAAGAGTTACGCAAATAAAGTAGCAGAAGAACCAACCGAGAGCTCGACAGTCCAAACCATCCAAAAGGCTCCAAACAATCGCGAAGAGAGAGAGAGAGAGAGAGAGATAGAGAGAGAGAGAGAGGAAGAGAGAGAGAGAAGAGAGAGAGAGAGAGAGAGAGAGAGACTCTGTGATGACCATGACTCCTTTAGGTTATTAGACACTTTGGAAGGTCTTGAGGAAAAGAGTGAGAGAAAAAGAGAAATCAAGAAAGATCTTCGGAAAACGATAATACACAGGTTTAAGGCGAAAACCGGCTTTCGAGCCTGTACATATTTATATAAAGGAAAAAATAAATTGAAATCTTTATTATTTTTCTTTCTTGACGACAGCATGCCATCCAATAATTGATGCGCACCTTAAGCCGAGAGGCGATGCGGGCGAAGCCGCAGCATCACGCGTTGCACAGTGAGTACGCCCGCTTCTTACGCAGTGAGTCTGGGGGATTCGCATCCAAGACAAATACACATCACAGGGTTCCCAACATTTATTCCGTGGTAGAATAGGCCGGCATGTGCATGGTCAGGACCCGCCCTCAATCACTTGGCGCCCGAAATGTCAGTCCCGTCGCATTATATATATATATGTGCATAAATATAAAGTATATAGGGTATATATAATGCATATATATCCGTAAATATGAGTATGAAGGTCTAAAAACCCACAATGTAAAACATAGAAGTAAGTGAAAAGGAGACTACCGAAGAAGGAACCAGGTGCATACAGAGGTGTTTTTTTGCGTGTTTGGGTCTGCTGTATGGTGTGTTTCTGTTTGAAAATCTGTACATGTTATATATATATATAGAATATATAGATAGATATAGATAATGTAAATATATAATATATAAATATAATAATTATGTTGTGTGTTAGTGTGTGGTGGTGTGTTGTGTGTGTGTGAGTGTGTGTGTGTGTGTTATAATATATGTATACACATATACATTTAATTATACAGATATGTTACATATGTACAAAGATGTATACTGATGTAACTAGCATGTATAAACGGCATATACTATTAATTATATAACACACACACACTTTTACACTATGTTACATATACATTTACAATGGTTTCATGGATATAATAATGGCGCGCGCGAGTTATACATAGATATATCACACATATCTAATACTTACACACAAACACATAGATGCTGGATATATATATATAATATCTCTGATGCACATATATATACACTGGCATATAGAAGTCATAGCTGAAACACACCTACTACGCAAGGGCACTTATTAATAACATAACTGCAAACACACACTCCGAAGTCAGAACCCATAGAGTAATTTTGACTAACGTTACAAGTCTGATACGTGAAACTGTTCAGTTATTCGCGATGACACAGAGGTCACTACACACACATCATCACAGACAGTATGATGGGGCTAGTGTCCGGGTGTGGAGTGGCGCGGGCGGGCGGGGAGGGTACTGAAACAAGGTAGTATTGAGAGCGGGAAGGAGAGAGAAGAGCGATAAGATAGGACTCGTGGTAGAGTGCGCATCGAGAAGAGGGTTGTGTTTTTGTCAACAGGCATGCATCGCCACCAGAGCGCGAAGGCCAACACACGACTGAGATGAAGGGAATATCCGGCGTCTGGCAACCCAGGCAGTGACGTGATGCCCTCCGCGCGCGCGCGCCCGCAGTCGGGAAACCTAAAGACACCGGCGGGACTTCGCAAGCATTTTGTCGTTTTCTCCCCGCAGGCGAACAAGTAGCAGTCAGAGGCGGTTGGCAGTAGAGTAAAATATAGAGAGTATAGTATAGAGATAAGTTGAGCGAGCGAGCGAGATATGAGAGATGGGGGTGGGTGGGGGGGTGTGGGGGGTGTATGCGTCGTGGGAGTGGTGGTTGGGTGGATGTGTGGGTGTTGTGTTGTGGGGTGTGGGTGGGGTTGGGTGGTGTGTATTTAGTCATATACTCAGTAGGAGATAGGTGGAGAGAAGAGCGAGCGCGATTTACACATTTTGATACCAGCAGACTCAGCAGGTGTGACTATTAGATACATAGAGATAGGCATATCGGGGTAGTTTGATAGTTTGTATAGGTACAGAATGATCTGGCAAGATATGTAAAATGTTACTATAGGGATGGTAATATCACACAGGCAGAATAGTAACATCCTCATGGAGATTATATATTATATAAACTATAGACACATGTAGTATAACAACACACACATCCCATACACACACGGGCAACACACATTCAACAAATATATATGCCAGACTAAAACGACACGCGCGCGCGCGCGACACTCAACAAGACGATCGTCCGACGAACAAGAGATAGCGATGGTAAGGCAGCCATGCGACCACCCTAGAGATCGAAATGTAGGTTTGAGGGGGTAAAAATAATTATGCAGAGAGGCGCCTAATGTACAGACACACTGGCACCTCCTTTAGAGAGAGTGAGGCTGGGGGAGAGAGCCACACACACACACACACACACTTTTCATTGAGAGTGCGCACAAGACACTCATAATACCGACGTAACACTCGCCCGTCCCACATCCTAGTCTCGCATCAGCAACCCATAATCTCTCTCTCGAAGAACCAAAACCTACCCCAGTACGCCTCCCGGAGAAGTGCGTGGGGAACTTAAAAAAAGCGGCAACAACTGGGAGGGTAACAAACGTTCACATAATAGGGCCGCCACGCCCATCGCGTATGGAGCCCATCGCACGCTGCAGCCTTGCAAAGTACGGCACCGGACGAGAGGAAGCCTTTTGCATGGCCCATTGCTATTTCTACTTCTACTCCTCGAAGTCCGAACGGAATTAGTTTTATCGGCTCGCTATTTTCCGTTGCAAGAATCGCTGCTGAGAGATTAACACAAGCATCGGTCAGGCTGACCAGAAGCCCTCCTGGCCGGGTAGGATAGGGGTGTGCAGCGTGGGGGTGTTGCGAAGGTGCGGAGGGATAAAACTAGTGGCGATTATGTGTTTGTGACGAGGATTATAGGGTATATGCATTCATCAAGTGCTGTTAGTGAGCCATACCTTCTATTGCGATACAACAGCAAGAAATATACATCATGATATAAGTCCTTCGACATTAAACATACATACATATAATACATATATATATAAACATAATAATACATATATATATAAACATATATACCACATATATGTAACATATACCTATTATAACAGGTAGATAGAAGGATATAGATAGAAAATATAGATAGATTAAACGATATTGAATTCGGTAACGTGCGAAACTCTAATAGTTCTCATCAGACACCAAGTCAACCGAAAGGCATTAATTGCGGTGATTGTTGTGCTTCTGTGAGGAATTCACGACGAAGCTAAAACTTACAATTCATTAAATTATTATTGGTGGCTGAATTCCGTTTTTTATCTGTTGTGGATATGTTACTGTGTTTTATGTCCTGTTTAGATGTATAACCCAGATATTAGCAATAATAATTACATATATACATATGCACACGCACTCACACAGTAAGTGTGTGTGTTCTCTCTCATCTACAAATCTACGTACCAGTAAACGCACCACAACACACCGCCACACAAGCGCGCCCCCACTACACACACACACCACACTCACACTCAGAATTATATAAATTATAGATGATTATATTTAGACACACATATCAGATACATATGTATATATATAAATATATAGGTAATATATAAAGGTGAGAGGAAGATAGATGTTATAAATATAGAGAACAGTTACATATATGACAATATTATAATATCAGATAGTATTTGCACAATACACAACATGTTGAATAAAAAAAAAAAAAAAATATATAAGATAGAGAGATATAGTTATAGATAGTTAGGTAGAGGTGAGATATATGGTATTTGGTATATATTGCATAGTTAACAAATATGTTTAGAGATATATAAGTAGATACAGGTATGTAGATAGATAATATATAAGATAGATAATAGAAGATAGGATTTGTAAGTATTGAGATATGATTCCACAGGCACAAACAATGCTCATCTTCACTACTTTTCTCTATAATCTCAGGGACACTGTCAACACACTCCCTCTCTAATCTAAATACCTACCAATCACTCCTCGCGCCACACAGATGAGATATATAGTGTAATATCTATATTACAGTTTTTACTCTGTTTGGGTGGTATGCACGGCAGATGCTCAGCCTTGTCCACAGCCGTAAGGCGGTGCGCGCGGAGTGTGCTGATGATCACCACAATATCTATACCAGGCCTAGGAAAGATGGCCAATGGGGGGTTGGGGGGGACTCGACGCGCAATGTAGAAGAGAGAGCGAGTGAGAGGGGCGAGGCAGGAGAGAAGCACACACACACAACACACACAGCAAATAGTCTCTCTCATCATTTCTATGGTTCGAGAGTTAGCCCACTTAACGAAACGGTGAGACGCACACCCAGAGTAAAGGTATGCGTCAGAAAGCGTAGTGGAGAGGATGAGGTGGTAGAGGACGTGAGGAACCAGCGTGGTGCCGCAAAAGAACCGTGGTATAAAGGTGAAGCCGACTATATTCCGTAAAACATGGTTCGAGGAAGAAGTCTCAGAGGGGTATTGCTAAAGACGAGATGTGGTAGAGAACGAGATGTGTATATTTAGCAATGCTAGAAATAAATTAGAGAATATGTACCTCCTTTCTCCCCGTCAGATAGGCCAGGCCCTTGCTTGGAGGCGAAGGGCTCAAAGGTGTACCCACACAAAGCCGACATCCCCGCAGTCGGGATAGCTCGGGCCGGACCCCCCCCCCCGACCCCCCGATGTCCCTGTGCAGCTCGGACTGAACACGAATAGCGGACAACTCAAGCCTATAGCCCAAAATCTGTCGGTCCGGACGAGATGGAGGCTTCGCGGAGGCAGGATCCAGGCGCCAAGGTGACAAACATAGTCAGCGTCCACGGAAAGCGGTGAGGGCAAGACGTCAAGAAGTAACCGTAGTTCAGTAACCCTCCCAAGGACAAAAGGCGAAGATGGTCCAACTGGACCTTCCGCAAGGCGCGCTGTCCTGTACAACATGGAAAGAGCCGTTACCAGCCAAGCTCATCTACACCTACTCGGCCTCTGTTGGGCATCGAGGCCAGCATCCACTCAAGCGTGTACCCCATCTACACCAACCGCACCGTCAAGATCTACCAGGGGCAAGACGATGAAGGCGCCCCAGCTTCGTCGCCATTGGCCCGAAGCGGCGCTACATGGACAGGTGGCAGGAAGTTCGCGTCTCTGTTAAGATGGAAGATGATATATATGGATATGTTTGTGTAGGAAATTGGAGAAGGGGTCTATGACAATATCATCTTATATATTGATGTGCGTCTTAAGATAACCTTAATATATATGGTGTTCGCCGATTCGGATTCAATAACCCGAGTCTTATTTTTACCAGGCTGATCAACCAGCGATGCTTAGCACGTAAGTATTGAGCGACCGTCATTGCACCTTCAAAAGTCTCTGATAGTAAAAAACCCAACCCTTTTGTATCCGTTATCTTCTTAACACATTCAGTCACGGTATAGAGAAGGTATTGAGATACATCCCTATGTAAATAAAGTGTGCAATTGTGTGACATGCATGCCCGAGGGCAGTCCGTATAGTAAACCCAAGTCTTTCTCCCCCCATGGCGAGTCGTGGTCCGGCTAGATCGGAGAAACACGAAGAAGGGCCTGGCCTACGAGCCGCCAACGTCGGCGCCACCACCAAGAAGAAGATGATGAGAACAAACCGGAAACTGAAACTTTACAAAAACCCGTTCCGTAGTGAGGGTGAGGGGACATAGACAGGTGGTACAAGATACATAGGGAACAATACAAGATAATCATGAGAATATGTGATACCACTCAAATTGTTCTTACATACAGAACTTGGAGACCAAGCGCGGGCAGAACCAACCTCCACTGAGGCTTACGGCACGCCATAAGCAGCGCGCGCGTCGTGACGCTGCGACTGAGCGCGCGTCCGTGAGCGCACTCTGGGTGCTCTTAGAGATATAAGATTTGTAACAATGTGAGATGTCGTGACATTTAATCATCCTAGCCAATTTTGTCTGAGAAAACAAGGAAGCAAATAATCATCATAATTAAAGTTAAAGTGGGGGGATTCCATCGGTGCGTGGAGCATGACAGATAACGAATGATAGTAACATACGAAACAGTAAAGGTCAATAAAAACAGATACATAAAATAAAGCGTGATTTGAGTATCTTGTTCGCTCACATGGTAAGTTTCATCCGCAGTCCACTTCGCCGCCCAACGCAAGCTCTCCGTGGTTCTGAAAGCATATGAGCCGGCGAGAGCGCGCGGCTGTCCCAGCCCCGGCCGAGCGGGCTGACCATATGTTCGACCAGATAGACGTTCAATCCCTACCAGTAAAGTATACTAAGAAGCTGCACTATCCTGGGTTGACAAGACGAAACAAGACTACGACCACGGCTTCCCATGAAGAATGCCATAGGATGGAAATACATACCTAACTAACATGCTACACGGGAAAATATGTCATCAAAAGCCAAGTCTAAGCATAATATGTTAGCTCAAATTAAAGGGTGATGTGGGTTTCATAGTTGGCGGGCCCTTACAGTAGCGACTTTGGTAATTACAGAAGCGTGACACTCATCGCTGACGTATCAGAATAATGTGTCGCCAGAACAAAAGCGGGCGGCTGTCAACGACATCTACGACTAATGCCCTTACGTAGCTCGGGGTAATTCACTGTGCCTTCCTGGCTCGACAATGAAACCTGGGAATTCACACAGTAATTTATAATACCAAAGCAGCAAATGATTGGCTCACACAATTTAAAATAGAATCAAGTCAATATATAGACCACACATGCACACACACACACCACACACACCACACACACACACATATATGATCATATATATAACACATATATTTAGCTACTGAAATATTAAGAAGATGTGATATATTATCATATGTACATATTGCACACACACACAACACACCACACACACAACACAGAGAAATATATAGAGATACAATATACCTTCAGGATATTGCACACAAACACACACAGCATATACATACATTTATATACATGTTTATGTATAAGTATACCATATATAGAAACATGCGTTGTAGATATTTGTAGATTATGAAGGTGTTGGGAGAGTGGTGTGTTATAATGTATATATATACACACATACCACATTATATAATATATCTAGATATATATATAGAACATATAAATGTATTGTTACATTATGTTTTAGATACTGTATGCGAGGTAGAGATTTAATCAGTAAATAATATGCCAGAAGCGGTATATGTACAAACACACAGAATATCATCTATATATAGGGAGCATATTGAGATATATATATAGTATAGAGAATACTTTAAACCATCTACACTATATATAATATAAGAAGCATATATTATATAGATATTAGATATATAATATATATGCTATATGAGTGGTTGTGAGTGGTAATATCCGTATACTATTGACAGACCGCAGATTGGGTGTAGATATATATTTATAGAGATATATATCGATATATATATAATATATATAAACAGCCATACACACAACACAGGTGGGATAGGTGATATATATATAAATATATATATAAAAGAGAATACTATGTGTGTGGGTGTGTGTGTGGGTGTTGATATAGTATGTACAAAGCTATAAAAATAACGCAATATCTACATCAATATAAATATATAATATTTACAAATAGACATATAAAGTATAGATACGTGGGGTGATGTGTGTGTGTTTAGTGATATCGCGACATACATATAGCTAGAAGCAATGTGAGTGGAAATGGACACACACAGAGAAGATAGAGATAGAGATATAGATATATATATATATAATATACATACCCCATAATGGTAGTGTCTAGATATCATCCTTAATATATACTATATATCTCTATAAACGTGTGTGTGTGGTGTTTGTGTGTGTGTGTATGTTGGTGTGTGTTTAGATAATGTATGTTACCCTGCAATCCACAGTCCCACACCCCCCACATATATATACCTATATGATGGGTGTTGTTTTGCCTTATCTAGATATATAATATATCTATATATATATAGGCTATATATACCTACTCTGGGTGTGTGTGTGTGTATTGTGTGATGCATGAGTGGTTTGTGGGGTGTGTGTATATATACTTGGTGTGTGTTTTGTCTGTGTCAGATGTATTTACTGATCGGGGATGTATAATATATAGAATACGATAGATAGGGTTCTATAGACTAAGTTTTATCGATGTATTTGTATGTAAATATACAGATATATAAATAAGGAAATAATGTATATATAACCCTATATTTGCTATATATGTATATTTCCTCTGTATATATACAAACATAAAATTAATTCACACACCACACCACATACACACACATACGCACTTCACACACACACACACCACAGACACAGACACATATATATATGACCCGACGTGTATATAATAATATACATGTCAAACACAAATATATTTATTCATTCGTATACACACCATAGCACACCACAACACATGCACACACACACACACAAATAATCACCATATAACCTAAAGCACACACACACACACACACCACAAACACACACGAGACACACACACACACACACACACATATATATAATAATAGAAAATTATATATATATATATATATAAATATATAATGTACATATATGTGTGTTTATATTATCCTATGAATGATGTTTTTATATATATATAGAAATATATATATGGTTGTGTGTGTCCTGTGGTGTGTGTAAGTGTGTGTGGGTATACGTGTGTGTGTGTGTGCGTATAAGCCAAAGTGTGTAAAATGTATAACCGAAAATTAACAAATGTATTTACATTTTAATAAATTTACAGAATGCCTTTCCACATCCTGAATATCACAGACGAGAGCGTGACAGCTGCTACAAAGATCACCGCCGCTGTCATGCACATGGGCTAAATAAGTTCAAGCAAAGGGGTCGGGAGGAGCAGCAGATGCCCAGAGCGGCAGCAGAGTACGGATATTGTTGTTGTTTAATGAAAATATATTAGGAATATATTTTATTTCCGCTGGTGTGTGGTATAGAGAGTTTTGTGTATATGTGTAATTACATAACATATACATATATATGTATATATATATACACACATATATATGTTGTGTGTGTAAATACACACACACACCACACATGATATATTAAATATGAATATATATAGAGAGAAAAGGCGAGAGAGAGATTTTGTGTGTAAATTAAGGCATACATCTATGATTTTCCATATATTTATGTGTGAATGTGTTTCAGTATATATGCATACATAGTAATACTATATCTGAGATATTTTTCTTTCTTCCTCTAGACCGGTGAACTTCTTTGTGACCTCTTGCGTAGATAGTGATGAGCTCTACAGGAATCTTGTGCAAGCCCAAGATCAAGGTCGGTGCCGAGTTCGTCACCCAGGGTAGGAAGTGTCGAGTCCCAGGTCTAATACTCGTCAGCGCTCTGGCCAAGGGCGTATTCGATCGTCTCTTTCAAGTGGACTCGTGAAGAAGTGTAACCAGACCCACGAGACCGGCATGAAGCGTGCCATGTTCAGGTGTGGCTCGATATTGCCGTCTTCGAAGATTATCGAACGTAAGTTTTGACCAGTTTGTAATTGTTTGGATTCGGAAATATGATTTTCTGGTCTTGGTCAACGACACTTCTAAATGAATTCTTTCTGCCTCGTAGTTCAACGGCTTCGAACAGATCTGCATTAACTTCTGTAAACGAGAAGTTGCAGCAGTTCTTCAACCACCACATGTTTCCGTGCTTGAGCAAGAAGAGTACAAAGTAAGGCCGAGGGCATTGACTGGTCCTTTGTCCGACTAATCGGTATGGATCTGCAGGCTTGCATTGAGCTCGTTCTGAGAAGGTAATGTTTTTTTTCCGCCACATTACAACACTGTTAAGATATGCAAGACATAGGAACATCCGAGACACTAAAATCCCAAAGTAATAAGTATTGAAGTATACAAAATTTTTTTCTTGTACAAAACTTGGCCTCCCTCGCCTCCTCGAGGAAGAGTCCAGGTTCCCGAAGCCACCGACAAGACATTTGAGGAAAAGCGAAGGCCAACCATCGGGCAAGTCTCCCTGCTCCATCAAGCCGAAGCCCCCCAAGCCAGGCCAGGCTGAGGTCACTTCGGCCATCGTCCACTACGCCGGCACTGTGACTTACATCGAGTGCTGGCTGAGAAGAACAGAGGACCACCCTCAAACAAGACTTAACACCGTCGTCGACCAGCTCAAGAAGTCCAAATGGCCTCTTATTGTGGAGCTCTTCGCCGATCACCCGGCCAGTCTGCCTCCCGCGATGGCCAAGGGAGTATGAATATAGGGACAACAAGTATTATGGACTTATATAT
>NW_025918781.1:0-17405 GCF_019202785.1 Penaeus chinensis
GCAGGAGGTAGAAAAAAGGGGGTTTCCCCCCCGGATTCAACGAGGAACCTACGCCCCCAAAGTAAGTCAACTTCTGAAAAAAAATTTTTGAATTTTTTTAACCTTCCAAATTCCTCTCTTTTATTTTTTTTTTTTTTCCCCTTAATCGGGTTTCACCTCTTTTTTTTTTTCTCCCCGAAATTTGTATAAAATTTTTTTTTATTTTTATAAATTTAAGCCCAAAATTCACTTCCATTCTGCAAGCATTGCTTTTTTCCCTCGGTTTATTTTTTTTTTCCCACTTCCCTTTTCTTAATCCAACACCGAATTTCCATCCCCATGCAGATTTTTCAAAAACTAATTTTTTGAAAGTAACAAAAAATAACTACAACTTCAAAAAAAGTAAATTTATTTTAATAACTCCTTCCTCTCAGTAAAACATGAGGCTGAAATTTTAAATTTTTGGATCAAAAATCCCACCTTTAGCCTGCCAACCCAAAAATGTAAAAGTGCCCTCTCCTTTGAAAAACCCCCTCCAAAAATAATTTTTTTTAAAACCCCAAAAAGGGGCCCCACTAAATCTTTTTTTTATATTTTTTCCAAAAGTGGGTGGGTTTTTCCCCTTTCCAAAATTTTACCTTAAGAAAAACCCCCACACCAAAAAAAAGATTGAAGAAATAAAATACAAGGTTTAATCCCATAAAAAGATGAAAGAATCCATAAAGGGTATTTATAAAAATTTCCCCAAAATTTTTTTTTAAACCCCCTTAAGAGGTAACTGAGAAAAAGGGGTTTTTAAATTTAAACCCAAAAACCACTTAATAAATTTAAAACAAAAATTTTTAGTTTACTTTTAAATGAATTCCATAAAAATCAATTAACACTTTTTTAAAAATAATAATAAACAAACAATTTTTACCAAAATTGTCCCAGAATTTTTTTTCTTTCAATTATTGGTGCAACAGCAACCAGGACAAAAAAAAACCCCCAAAATCTTCAAAAAAGGAACCAATAAAAAAAAAACTAAAAACCAAAACTAAAAAAATAACAAAAGAATAAAAACCTTTTTCCACTTTGAATGGGTTTTTTTTAATTTCTCAAATAATAAATCAAAAGAGAAACCCAATCGGGAATAATGTTTTGTTTTCAAGTGCCCTTTTTGGTGCCCAGCCTTCGGAGCTTCGGGAATTTTTTTCCCATGTTTTAATCTTAAAATACTTTTCCAGGGGCCTTGTTTTGTAGGCAACTCTTTTTTTTCCTGTTTCTCTTTTTCTTTCTCCTCCTCCTCTTTTGAATTTTAAAACAATAGTATTCAGGCTTTAATTTACTGGTATATATTTTTTTTCAAAATTTAAAGTCCCCTACTAAAGAATCAAAAATAATTTAAAAAAACCCAAAATATTTTTTTTTCTTTAAACCTTTTACAATTGCATAATTTTTTTCCAGAACTTTAAAATGAAAAACTTTTTCAATAAACAAAAAATAGTAAACATATGGTTTTTTCTTAAATTTTCAAAAATACAATTATAAAACCCCCTTTAATTTAAAACGGAAACATTAAAAACATAAAATAACAAGGGGTAAAACCCCTTTTTTAAAATAAAGAAAAAATGAAGGGGGGGTTTCCCAAAAAAAACAGTACTTGGTTTAAGGGTAAGAAACCCTAATTATTACTTTTCCAATTTTCCCCTAATCTTAATAAAAAAGATAAAATAAATAGAAATAAAATAAAACCTTTTTATGTTAATACTAATTAAAATAAAGGGTCCCCCCCATCTTTCTAAAAAAAATTTAATTAAGCCATTTTTTTTTTTAAATATCTTTCAAGAACAAAAAAAAAAACTGGAAAAGGGGGGTAAATTAAGAAAAATTTAAAATTTAATATGGCCTAAAGACCAACCCTTTGGGGTAATTAATACAGGGGGTTTGGGTTTTTCAAAGGGCCCAAATTTTGGTCCCCCATTCTGAACTTTTTACATTCCCCCTTTTTTTTTCCCCCATTACAGGGGAAAACAAGTGGGGGGGGGGGATGAATGCCCCCCCTGAAGCGTGGGTTCGAGAGAATAAGGGGCCTTTTGGGAATTTTTGTGGGCCCCCCTGTTTTACCCCAGATGAAAAAAAATAAACAAAAACATGTCTGGGTTTTCCCTAAAAAGTTGTGGGCCCATCTTTTTGAGAAAAAAAGGGGGTGAGCACTAAAAATACCCCTTCAAAAGAATCCCAAAAGTTATCCAATCACACCCAGCTTTTTTTCCCCAAAAAAAATAAGGGGAAAATCCCCCCCCCCCCTGAAGTCCAAAAAATACAACCCCTTCTCCTCTGGTTTTGAACGCCCATCCCTCACTGGGAAAGGATCCCATGGGAGAAAAACACAAAAAAAAATCACAGAAAAATTTAAAAGCAAGGGACAAAAATTTCCAATGTTCGAATTAGTTAACAAAAAAAGGGGGAAAAGTAAAAACCAAAAAAAACAATTGTAATAGGACCCCGAAAAACAAAACAAACAAACCAAAGGGCCAAAACCAAGACTTCCCATTTGGGCCTTTACCAAGAACAAAACTATAAAAAATGGATCAGTTAAAGAGAAAAATACAATACAAAAACAGCAAAAAACTAAAATCATGGCTTAAAACCAAAAATAAATAAATTTTGAAAGAAAAAAAAAATAAAGAACGGGGCCCGGCTTTTGGTGAAAAAAAAAAGAAAAAAAAAAAAATGCCCCAAAATTAAAAAATTAAAAAAAAGGAATAATTAATATTTGTAAAAAAGAAAAAAATACTTTAAAATGGCAATCATTGGGGAATGAAATTCATTTACCCCCCCACTTAATTGGCCAAGAGCGGACAAAAAAAAAAGGAAAAAAGGTTAATGGAAGTGACAAGCCCCCGATCCCTAATTTCCGTAATGTCCACAATCCAGGATCTTCCATAACCTTTTTTCCCGTGGCCCAGGAATTTGGGGCAGGAAAGGGTAGGTTCGGGAAAAGGGAAATAGACCGAGGAAAAATGAACCCAAGAACCAAGGCTTGGAAGCAGAGTAAAAATGAAAGTGGAAAAAAAGGTAAAAATTTGGGAAATAAAAAAAAAAAAAAAAAAAAAAACACTAAGATAGGCCAGGGACGCTTGGGTTTTCTAGGCCAAGTTTCTGAGAGGAAAATCTTGGGGGGTTGAAAAAGGGGCAAAAGCCCTCCAAAAACCAAAAAAAAGGGTTCCTGGGAAGGAGAGGAAAAAGGTAAAAGAAACAGTAAAAAAATAGGGGAAAAAGGCTTGGAAAAGGGAAAAGAAAGAGAACACAGAAAGCTTAGAAAAGGGAAAGCAAAAAGACACAGAAAACCCAAAGGAAAGAAAAGGAAGAGAAACAGAAACCCTAGGAAAGGGAGAAAAAAAAAGAGATCCAGAAGCCAAAAAGAGGGGAAGGGTTTTAAAGGAAGGGGAAAAAAATGGAGAAAAAAGGGGGGTGGAGGGAAGGTAGAAAAAGGCCCCTGGGGGCCCTCCCCAAGTCCCCCCCTTTTTTTGGGTTAAACGTTTGGGTTTTTTTTCCCACACACACGCGATCCGTTTTTTTGGCCCCCCAAGCTGGTTGGTCGGCCCGGGTAATGAGGGCCCCCCAAATTTGACTTAGGCCCGCCCCCCCCCTCCAATCCGTCCCCCCCCCCTAACCTCCTTGCTTTCCCCTTTCCCCTTTTTTCCGTGCCTTTGGGGGGGTCCCCCCCCCCAATTGGCCGGTTTTTGAAAGTTTGTTTTTGTTTTTTTTTTTTTTAAATACGTTAAAAATTGGTGTTAAAATACATTAACCTTTTTTTATCAATTTAATCGGGAAAAATAAAAGAAGGCAACCCAATCAGGTTTTTTTTTTTTTCCAGTAAAAAGCCCACTGAAGGTTCAAGGGGGGCACATGTAAAAAATTTTTTTTAGATTAAAGGATGCCATCCCAATACAAAAAACCCTATTTTAAATTTCAATTATAAGCTTTGGGCCAAATTTCTAAAAAACGATTTTACAACAAAAAAAAATACTAATAAACACAAACCTTACGGCAAATTTGATTAAAAGGGTTTAAAAAAAAATTTGGATTGCCAAATTTAAATAAGCAAGAATAAAGTTTTTCTAAATTGAAAATTTCGTTTTTATATACCTTGGTATCTGTTGGAATGTAAAGCGAAAAAAAGAGAAAAGTGTGGCCCCCTATAGGGGTTTCCCAAAATTTAGCCTCCCCCCTTTAATATTTCCCTTTTTAACATAAATGCGCCCTTGGTTTAAAAATTCCCCCAACATCCTCCCCCCCCTAAATTTTTTTTTTTTTTTTTTTTTTCCGCATGTTAAATTTTGCCCAATGGTGCCCTTTCCTTTTTTGATTTTACTAAATACATTTCCTACATAAAAGGTAAGTCCCTTTTAATCAATTAATTTATAGTTTATTTAGAAAAATCCTTTTTAAATTTCCAAATTTCGCAAGGGGCAAAATGAAACGGGTAAAAATCCCCTTTTTCCCAACCCCTCGCCCCGGGGATAAGGGCTAGCCACGGTTGGGCAAGTTTGAAAAGCGGAGGAAGGGCCCGAAATGCGAGCCCCTTAATAATACTAAGGCCTAACCCACGCCCCCCCCCTCCACTAAAAACCCATTCCATGTTTTTGTGGTGGTGTTGTGTTGTGGGGTTGGTGGGGGGTTGGGTGTGGTGTGGTTGGGTGTGGGGGGGGTTGTGGTGGGTGGGGGTTTGGGGGTTCAACAAACCAACCACAGCTTTTTTTTAAAGGTTTTTTTGAAAGACCCTGCCCCTGTGGTTTTTGTTTTAAATGTTTTGGGTGCCGTTATTTTTAAATGTGAAAGGGCCGGTTTGGGGGGAACCCGTGGACAAAGGTGACGAGGGGTGCTTGGAAAAGGAAAAAAGCCGTGGATAACCCTTAAACCCGGTTGGGGCCTTTGGGTTTTCGGGGCAATCTTAGCAAGCAAGCAGCCTTATTTTTTTCCCCTCTATCCTGGGGCTAACCCAAAGGTGAAATAGTTTTTTATTTTTTGAAATTTTTTAAAAATTTAGATTTTTTTTAAAATTTAAGATTAAAATGCGGACTTTCCCGGGGCCCACTTGGCGTGATTAAATTAAAAAATAATTTTTTTTGTTTTTTTTGTTTTTTTTTAATCTGTGGAAATTAGAGTTTAAGGGGTGTTGGGAAATTTCCCCCCCTAAAGGCCTGAAAAACGTAAAAGGGCCAGAAAAAACCAAAAACAGTGGAAACGAAACCCAAACAGGGATGTGGAAACCCCAAAACAGTGTTTTAAAAAATATAATATTTATTTTTTAATTTTTGTAAAAAAAAAATGGGGTTTTTTAAAAAATTTTTTATTTTTTTTAACTTTAAACCCCCAATTTCGTCCCCCCCCCCCCCCCAAACCCAAATACATTTATATAAAATATAATATATAATATATTTAATAATTTTTAAAATATAATATATTATAATTAATATAAAAAATATATAATTTTCCTGTGTAATACAAAAAGGGAAAAAAACGTTTTCCCCGAACCGAGGATAATCCCCCAAAATTTTAGACCCTTTTACATAATATCCCCTTAAAAACAAATTTAAAGTAAAGGTATGAATAAAAAAATAATTTTTGTTGTATAAAAATAAATATTTTTTATTTTTATACAAATATGGGTTAAAGTTTAAAATGTTAAAACCCCTTTATATACCATATATTTTTTTAAACTTAATACCCCATGTTGTTAAAATTTTTCCAAAAAAATTTTATTTTATGTAAAAATATAAAACCAATTAATATTGAAAAAATAAATATACATATTCCATATATATATTCCCAAATAGTAAATAACAACGTGGTGGGGGGTGTTGGTGTTAAAAAAATTCGCCCCCTTTGTGTGGGGTGGGTTATATAAACAAAATTGGTGGGGTTGTAAATATGTAAAGTAAATTTTTATGTAATTATAAAAATATATTACATTACCATGTGGGGTGTGGGAAAATATAAAAAAATATAATAATAAATAAAATATATAAAATAATAAACAATAATTTAAAACCCATATATAATGAAAAAAAAACATGAAACACAAAAATATCCCCGCATACACATAACAATTTAAAAAAGGGGTTAAATAAGGAAAAATTTTTTTTTTAGTGAACGAATGTCAAATTGTATTGGAAGGGCATTTTAAAATAAAAATTAAAGGAAAGAAAAAGTGGTGGGTTTTTTTTTCACTCCCCCCCCCCCTCCAACACAGACCATACCCATCACCTCCCCCTTTATTTCCTGCCGCATTTTTCCCCCCTTTTGAAAACCCCTCTTAATTTCGCCCCCCTCTTCTTTTTTTTCCCTTCGCGTTTTTCCCACTTCCCTTTATACCCCCCATGTTGCTAATTTTCCTCCCAAATTTTCCATTCCCTTTTTTTTTTCCCCAAATTGGGCCTACCTTCAAATTCCCCTTTTAACCCAAACCTCCCCGTTCCTGCCCCCCCCCTATCCCTCTAATCCAAAAACCAGAATCCTGCCTTTAATCCCACAGGGCCCAAAAGGGCCCCCCGAGGCACGGGCCCCGGGCCCCATTTTGCCCTCTTGGCCCCCCCAACCTTGTTTTTTTTTTATCCCCCTTGGTTTTTTATGTTTGGCTTAAATTTTACATGGGGAAATTTTTAACGTTTTTATTTTTGTTTTTTTTATTTATTGCCCCTATTTTATGCATGGTTTATGAAATAAACTTCCCATGAAAAATCGCTCCGTTTATCCACGAAATATTTTTTTTTTTTTTTTTTTACAAAGTTTTTTGATAAGAAATGGTGCCCGGCCGGTTTAACGGAAGCCAAATGGCCATATATACAACATTTTTTTTTGTTCCCCATTTTTTTCCCCAAAAATTTTTTCCAAATTTTGTATTTTAAGTAATTATTTAGCAAACCTGAGGGTTTTTTTCCCCCTTTTTTAAACGAAATTTTCCCTTATGAATAATTGCCTTATTTTCCTTATAATTTACTAATTTTGGGTTTTTTTTTCCATTTTTCCCTGGGGTATGTTTTTATATTTTTTATTTATTCCCTGTTTTTATTTTTATTGTTTTTTTTTTTTTTTCCTTTTTTTTTTGGGACACCCTAACGGAAAAACTACGGACCCTTTTTTGGCCCTTTTGTTTTTTGCATAACTTGGGGAAGTTTTTGTTTTTAAACAGTCCACCCAACAACAAATTAAAATGCTTAACCCTTTGGCTATAGCAAAAAGCAAAAATTTTTCCAGTGGCCCCCAACCCTTTCCCCCAGCAAAAAGGGCCCCTAGGCTAAGCCCCTCAACCCAAACCCACTTCCAAAATTTTTCCCTCCCTTATCAAAACCGACCTATGCATATACTATGGTTTTTTCATTCCTGTCCCACAAGCCTAAACAAAAGTCATATCCCCCCTATCGAAAACCTTCCCGGCCTGGTTTGTTCTAAACCCAAAAGTGGCCGTTTAGCAGGAATTTTCGACACAGCCCGTGCCAAAACTTGGCCAGGCCCCCTTAATGCGCCCCCCGCCGATCCTTAGCTTGTTCCCCGAAAATTGAATGCCCTTTTTCCACTTTCTTGGAAAATTAATCCCAAGTGACAATTTCCCCTGGTAAAATGGGTTTTTTTTTAGATTATTTTTTCCCCCACTTTTAGGTTTTTTTTAAACATACCGGATTTTTTACCCCAAAAGTAAAATCCTAAAAGGAATTATTTTCAAAAAATTTCAGCTGATTAAAAAAAACCCAAATTTTTTTAAAAATAAAAATGGTTTTTTTTTTAAAAAGGGGGCTTCCAAATTGGGCCTTTTAAGGCAATACGATAATCTAGTAATTCGGCGGCCCCCTTTGTTAGAGCCTCTTTGAGTCCGTTGGAGTTTCCCTTAGAAAACCATAAAACAAATTTTAAAGCCTGTAAAGGGAGCCTGCCCAAAAAAAAAAAAAACCTGGGGTTTTACTCAACATCTACCCCCCCCTTAATTTTATTCATTTAAAAAATATTCCTCCTTTAAAACATTCAAAGTTTGGGGCGTGGTCCCCACCTTTTATTAAAAGTCCCCCGGTCCCCCCCCCCTTCCCTTTCAGACCGAATAAAAAAGCATAGACCACCCTAAAAAAAACATTAGTTTTTATTTTCTTACGTGTTTTTACCACCCGCAAAACCCCAAACTTAAACCCCTTTCCTGAAACCACTTTAGTTTGGGTCCCATTTTTAAATTATTTACTTTTTTTCATTATCCCATTGGTTCAAACTTCATAAGCGGCCCTATTGCAAACTATGCCTTTCCACAGTATACGGAAAAAATTTAAAAGGAAAAACCAAAAAAAAAAAAATTAAAAAAATTCGTAAATGAAAATTTAACAAAAAGTTTTTTTTTATATTCCTTATCCTAGATTAACCCCAAATTTTTTAAAATTCCCCCCAATGAAAAACCCCAATATTTAAAAAAATCTATTTATATTTAGAATAATCATTTCCCTGACACAGGTTTAAAAAATATTAAAATTCCCTACAAATCGCAAGCGTTTCCTTTTCCAAGACCTTTTGTGTGGTCCCCCAAATTTTGGTGAAATGTTTTCAGGAATTTTTTTTTTTTTTTTTTTTTTTTTTTTTTTTTTTTTTAGAAAAGGGTTCCCCCCCGGGAACACTTTCCCCCCCGTAAAAAGGGGGGACCCGTATAATGGTTTTTCCCCTCCCCAAAATGACTTCACGTCCCTTCCCCTTAACCCTCCATTTTTTCCCGTCGTTTTTTAACAAAACCCTTTAAAAAATTTCCCCCCATCGTTTTTTTAAACATGGACCAACGGCCCTTTCACAACAACAATTTTTTTTTTTTTCAAGCCTCTTGCTTGTGAAAATCGTTATTTTTACAAATTAAGTTTTTTTTAGGGTAAGTGGGAGAGAGAGAAGAAAAAACGAGTTCCTAAATGTTTTTTCCTTTGTCCCGTTTTGCCCTTGGGCCCCCTCGGGAATCCGTTTAGGTTTTTAAATTCCAAAAGTAGAAAATATTTTTCCCTTTATCCCCCATTTTTAGTAAATTATTTTCCACCTAATAAACCTCCCCCGCATGGCCCTGGGGCGTGGTGAATGAATTTTACCACAGAAACTAAAAAGGGTTTGGCAATGGTTTCCACAATGAAGTGATCTTGGAAAATTCTTTAAGTCCCCCCCAATCAAAAAAAAAGGGAAATAACCTTTCCATTTAACCCTAAATTTTTAGTTTTTTCCTTTCGAAAATAGAGCTAATTTTCCACCTATTGGAACAGCTTTTACCAGTCCCCCTTTATTACGAAACATATTGGTATTTTTTTTTTACAAACATGGGTTTATATTCCCTAGAAAAAAAAATCTAGAAAAGGGCCTTCTGGCCTTCCAAAAAACCAAAAGTTAAGAAATTTTTAATTGTTAAAAAATTAAATATTATCAAAAATTTAAACATTTTAACCTTTGAAGTCACTTAAAGGGGAATAAATTTTACCCCCCCCTTTCCCCCGTGAAAAAGTTTACCCCCCTTTGATTAAAATTGGGTAATTTATAGTTTTTTTTCCTTCCAAGAACCCATTCTTTTTTTTGTAATTGCTTTCCAGGGGAATATTTAGAAGAAAAAATCTAAAAAATCTCCTAATCTTGTAAAATCCTAAGGACCATTTCTCCCCTTTAAATTTTCCCCTATTAACAATAAAAAAAATGATTTTTTGAGGAGAATTGGGAAAGTTAGTTAGTAATTACTAAAGGGGGAAATTTTTATTATGATGCCCTTTAAAAGAATATGGGTGTTCATTCAAAAACACAAGAGTCGCAAAAAAATGCCCAAATCCCCCAAAATAGTTTTTGGAAAAATTACATGTAAGAAAGCAAATTTTTTTATTGTAATTTTGTTTTTCTTTCCGTAAAATTCGAAAAGTGGAAAATACACATTTTTTTTGGAAAAACCCCAAACCCCATTCCTCTTTTTTTCCTATCTAAAATTTTTTTTTTAAAAATCGAAAAGAAAATGCATTTATCGTAATTTTATTTTATGTTTAAGTAATAATGTTGTGGCCCCTCTATCGACGCAAATCCCGATAAAAGGCCCCCCAGTATCTAAGTAAACTAAATAGTTAGAAAAATTTTCGGAGTCCCAATGGGACTTTTTTTTTTGTTTTGGTGTGTGTGGGGGCCTTTTTAAAATCTTTTTTTTGCAAACCCTGAGACGTGCTGAGCTGGGGAACTTTTTGCCTATGTATTTAAAAAAAGGGGCCTGGTTGTAAAATGGAGCCTCTTGATTACTTTTTTTTAAAATACTTTGAAATCAAAAGGAAAAATTGAAAAATAAGTTTTATTCTTATTATATAGAACCGAAAACAAAAAAAATAAAATTTTTTAGCACATTAAGGGAAGGAAAAAGTAAAAGGCCTTTTTTAAACACCTCGAAAATGGGATAACCTTCGAAAACCCCGGTTTTTGATTAACGAAAGACCACACTGTCCCAAAAATTCCAAAAATAAAAACCGGAAACCTTTGGGGGAAATAAACCCCCGAAAATCCCTTTTTTTTTAATCAGTCCAAACCTCCGCAAATGGGCCCGGCAATACAAAGTGTAACTTTTTGGGTAAAAGAGTCCCGAAAAAATTTTCCCAAAATTTCCCTAGTGGACCTGCCGGGGCTCCCCCCGGGAAGAAAACCTAAAATATTTAATGCTTTTTGGAATTTTAAAATTTAATCCCTTCCCCTCCAGAAAAAGGTCCAAAAAAGGGGAAAAAAAAATATTAACCTTCGGTATTAAATAAATCCCCAAACAAAAGAGAAAAAATGGGTCTTCGAAGCTTTTTTTTTTCAAAAATCCTCTGCAAAACCTGCATTCTAATTCTTAATCAATTCAAACCATCCAAACCTAAAACTTATTTAAAATGAAAAATTCGTGTTTTGATGTTAAAAATGGTCTCCTTTTTTCCCCCCCCCCAATAAATTTTTAGCAACTAAATTTCCTTTAAACTTTGTTTAGATACTTTAACCCATATGGGTCGGAAAAACGAGGAAACCAAGAATGGGCCCTTTAATGGCAGACCAAATTGGGCCCAAACCGAGGGGTGGGCAAACCCCAAAAAACCCAAACCGGGCCCCCTATCCACGGGAAATTGGGCCGATATGAATGAAAAAACCCCAAAATTAACAAAGGGAAAATTAAAAGATCGAATGAAAAATATGTTGGCACTATTTATAATTCCCCTATATTTGGAAAATCCAAAAAAAACCCCCAAAAACAAAAAAAAAGGGGCGCCGAGGAGCAGGAAATGTAAAGAAAAAGGGCCCGGGAGAAAAAAAAAGGGCCGAAAACCCGTTTATATTCCCCCTTTCTTCCCGGTGCCCTTTTTAAACTTGCCTCCTTTCAATGCCCTAAATGAAACCCCAATGTGAACGATAAAAGCTCCAGGCCCAAAAATTCCGTAAATTTTTTTTTTTACAGTTTTTCCTTTCCTTTCACCCAGGGTTTTTTAAATTTTGCCAACACATCCACTTGGAAAATTTTGGGGAAAAAATTTGGCCAAGCAAAAGGGTTTTAACAAAACACTCCCGCTTTGGAATCTAATTGATATCATAATCCTAAAAATCCATGGACCCCCAAACCCCCAACCCCTTTTTTAAGGTTTTAACTTGGGAGGGAAAAAAAACCCACAAAAAAAAAACCCCGTATGGTTTTTAATATTTTGGCCAAATCCACCAACAGGGGGTTTGGGCCCAAATTTTGAACGCAAGTTCCGAGGGGGGGGGAAATTTCCACAAGTTTGGGGAAAAACAAAAAATGGCATTACAAGGGAAAATTTAAACCCCCTTTGACCACCCACCCTAAATCTACATTTACTCCCTGACATTTGAAAAATTTGGGCGGGTAATGAAAAAATCGGATTTAACGGGGAAAAATTTTTCTCCCCAATACCGGATTTAATATTCCTTTAAAATTCCCTTTTTCCCAAGGGAAACCCTGTCCTGAAAGAATTTGGAAACTTTAACGGTTTTTTTGGTTTGAAAAAAGACAAAAAATATTTGGGGCCCCAGTGAAAATACTCCCCCAAATTAAAAAAAAATTGGACGAAAGAGACCAAAAATTAATAAGGCCCCCTAATAAAGGGGGTGGACGAATAAAAATTTAAATAGTAAAAAAGTAAAAAAATAAAATTTAAACCCAACCCAAACGATAATGAATAAATATCCATTACTCGCAATATAAACTATTAAAATTTAAACCTCCCAACAAAACATAATCCCAAAACCGGCAAAATTGAAAAAAATAGTAAGAACCCATAAAAGAAAAACATACCCCCAATTTTAATGGGGCCATTAAGGGGTAATTAAAAAATTCCACTCCTTACTTAATTAAAAATATTAAATTATCGACCTTTTAATGAACTACCCTTTTTCCATTATAAAAATGAAAATAGGAAATTACCACCTGGGGGAAATTTGTAAAGTAAGCAATCAATACAACCCGATTTTTTTAATTTAAATTATTTGGTTTTAAATTTCCATCATTTTCAACCTAACTTTGATTTAAGAAAATTTTTTTACCCTTGGGTTTTTTTTTTGGGGATCAAACAAAAAAATATTGGCCAAAATTGTAATAATTGATTAGCAAATTAATTAAAATAACCAAAAGTAAAATTATTATCATTATTTCTTTTGTAAAAGTAAATTTCTAAAAAATTTCTATTAACTGGTGGACCCATTTTGGGCCAAGTTAATCATTAACTATGTAATACTATTTGGTTCCCCCAATAAATTTTTTTGTATAAAAAAATATAGCCTATTTTGCCAATTTTCATCATAATGGTCCCCCAAAACCAACCACCATAATGAAATTTATTAAAAATTTATATGGCTTGACCACGTAAAACATACAACCCCCAATTAAATATTTTTAAGCTGGTAGTAAATAAAAAAATACAAATACAAATGAAACCCCTAATCTGGGTTTGAAAAGAAAACATTAACGAATAGGTGGCTTTATTCCCAATTTAGGGTTAAACATTCCCCCTGATTTAACGTTGAGAAAAATTTCCCTTGGATTTAAGCGACATCAAATAAAAATTTTTTCCCCGTTCGTGGAAAAAAGAAATGAATTCTTTTAACGTTCCGTGAAATAGCCGGTCATAATTTTATGCCCACGCCACACTATGTAAAAAAATGGGGTTGCCAAAAATGTTGTTAAAACCCGTAAGTTTTGAAGAATGAAAGGGATAATATCAATCAAGGTAAGATTTTTTTCAGAAACCCCAATGCCCGGGAAAAAGAAAGAAAAATAAAAAAGAAAAATAAATTAACCCTGTATTCCTTTTACGGTCCCATTTTTTGTGTTATTTTCAAAAGCAATCTAACTGGGGGTTAACCCTGTTTTTTTCCTTGCCAACTGTCCCCTCTTCTTAATCTTTTATAATCGGTTTAATCAGAAAAATCCTGTCAAAAAAGTTTTTTCAAAAAATTTGCCCTTTTCAGAATGTAATAATTTTTAAAATAAAAACCCTTTTCCCATTGCGTCCAAATAAAAAACCTCCTCTCCTCCTCTCCTCTCCCCCCCCCCTCCGACTAAAAGAAATTTTCTAAAAATACTCCCACGTGGAAAAAAAGCGGAAAATTTTTTCATTTCCGATTGCGAATTATTATTAAACTTTTTGGGAAAACATTCTAACCCAATTCCCCTAGAAACACCTCCAAATATTACAAATAAAAGTTTTTTTTAAAAAACCCCTATCTCCAGCTTTTTTTTTGTCCTCTGTAAAAAAATAAACCACATGGTCCCCCCCTTTTAACTTGTTTAAAGGGTTTTTTAATACCCCATGTTGGGGTAACCCTGCCCCACATTTTTGGTTTTGGGTATTTGTTATTTTTTGCCTTTCTTTTTAAAGATTTTGGTAACTTTTTTTTCGGGAGGGACCCAAGGTCCCTGGCACTGTTCCCCTGGGAATTATTTTTATTCCCAAGAAATATTTTTTTGAAATTCCTAAAATTTTGGATTATACAAGTAAAGTATTTCCTTACAAAAAAAAGTAAACTCCTAATAAGGATTTCCTGTTATATTTTTTTTTTTTTTTTTAAGAAAAATTGCTCAATATGGGAAAAATTTATATAAAAGTTTTTTTATAAAATAAATAAAAGTTTTAATTTAATTTTTTCTTCTTTTCCCCTTTCTTTTTTTCTTTTTTTTTTAATACATCTACACCGGTTGGGGGGGGGTTCCTTTTTTTTTAACCACGCTTGCGGTTTAGCGTTTTTTGGGTTTTTAGCCCCCTTGGGCCTTTGTTGAAGGGGCCCAAAGTTTAAATTTTTTTAAAATGGTCCCCCAAATCCCGTTTCCTTGTTTACCCCCTTCCCTAATTTTTTTATATTCAATAATTTGAAGAAAAAGGGGGTCCCAAAAAAGTTTTTTATTCTTGGGGCCCACAAAAATCAAACCCTCATCTTGGCCAAAACCCACAACGAACAAGGAAAATGAGGAATTTGGGGTGTGTGTGGGTGGGGGGGGTTCCCGGTGCAATGAGTTGGTAAAAATTTTCCTCAAATTTTCCCATTTAATATTTTACTTCCCAAAATTGTCCCCAATTTTAGGGGCCCAATGGAATTTTTTTTACAATTTCCCAAAAGCCAATTGGCCCTTCCCCCCAAACGTTTCGTAAAATGCCACCTTTTAAAAGGCCTTTTCCGGGTAGCTTTTTGGAAGTTTTTCCTTATATAAAACACGCCGAATCTTTTTGGCCTCAGACGTGGGTCCGGGGGATTTTTGAAACGTCCATGGTTTAAACCCCTAAATTTCCCTTTTCTTTCTTTCAGGGCCCCTTTGGGGAACCAAAAGGTTTAGTTTTAAAATTTTTTTTTTTTTTTTTTTTTTATGTAGAGATTGGTTTTTAAAAAAATTTTTGGGGAATTTTTTTATCCTTAAATTTTGGGGAAAAAAATAAAGAAAAAACCCCGTGGGTCCACGGGCCCAAAAAAAGAATAAATTTTTTTTAATAAAGCCTTTTTTTTTTCCCGACAAATTTTTTGAAGTGTTTTTTTTTTCCATTACAGATTTCAGAAAAAAAAGGGCCACTTTAATTTTTCAGCAGTCCAACATGAAAAAAAGATTAGAATGCAATATAAAAAATTAATAAACCTGGGTTTCAAAATCAAAATATTTGTTAAAAAAGGGGGTTGGCCCGCCCTACACAAAAAAAATATACCTAATACTACTAAAAAAAAATTTTATACAAAATACAAAACTTTAAATTAGCAAAAGATAATATCAATACACTACTACTAACTCACTAAAAAAAAAAATTAAAGGTTTTAAAAATTACCCCTTTGTGAGACAAAATTAAAAAGAAAAAATAAATTTCCTAATTAATTCGCAATTAAATAAATTCAAACCTTTTTTGGATGGGGAAATGCCGTAAAAAAGAGAAAAAAGGGTACGAAATTTGCCTCCGGTATTAATTAAAATTCCCAAAAATAACTGGGGTTAATTTGGTATTATTCCTTTAAATTTTTTTCCCTTTGGTAAAATACCTTTTTCCTGCTTTTCTAAATATTCTCAATATTTTTTTCCCCCTGTAAAATTTAAAAAAACCTTTATACCCAACATGTAACCCAAAATTACCCAAAACCCCTTCCTGTTTTTACCCTTTTTCCCCTCCGATTTTTTGGAAAAGGGGGTCCCCCCCTTTTTTTCCATTAATTTTTTTTCATTGTCCCCTTAAAAAACACAAAATTTAAACCAATAACATAAATAAAAAAGCATCGAAAATCAAAACTGTATTAGAAAAGAAAAAAAAAACCCCCCAAATTTTTTTTTCCTCCCCCCCAAATTCCCAAGGGAAATTTGGGGGAAAAACAGGATCGGGTCACCTAGGGCTTTTCCGAATAGAAATTTCCCTATGCTTTTTGAAGCCACATGTTTGGGGGGCCCAATCCTTTATGTAACAACATTTTCCCACCTTTTTTAAAAAAATACAGGGGGGCAGAGCAATGAATTCCCGGTGCCCGGTTTTTTGGGGGTTTTTTGGGGACTAAAATTTTTTAAAATTATTAAATGCCCAAAAATAAACCAAGAAAAGGGTAAGTCCCCCCTTTAATTTAACAATTATAAATTATTGGAAAATTTATTGTATATTCCTCCGCAAAGGCCCCGCAGATTTGGGAACGAGTAAACCCCCCCAATTCCCCCATCCTGGCGGCCCCACAAGTCCACTTCAATTTAAAAGGAAAACCCCCCCAAAACCCCCCCCCCCCCCTCAAAATTTTTCTTGGGGGGGGAGAGGGAAACCCGTAACCCCCTCCCCCCGAGCAAATTTTCCTTTTACATTAAATGGGGTTTTTCCCCCTTAATTTTTATCTAGGGGAGGGGAAAAACCCGGCAAGGGCAACCTCCCCCCTGCCCCGTCCCCAATTTAAGCCCCGGCCGGGGAAAAGAGGAAGAAGCAAAGTTTTGGTAACAAAAACCCAGGGAAATGGGGGCCCCACATGCCGGTTGGTACCAAAGAACCGGTTACCCCCAAGAGGGCCCCTTTCCCTGCTGCTTCCCTGAGGAATCCCCCCCCACAAGTTTTTGTGTAGATTTAAGGACCGCCAAGGTGGGCCCAGTGTTTTTTCCATGGTGGGGTCCCCCCAACGAGGGAAGGAAACTCAGAAGTTTTTTCAAATGATAGAGAGGCAGGAGAGGCTTTTTTTTTTTTCGCTAGCCCAGCCAAGTTGGCCAGCCTGAAAGCCCCGAGAAAGGCATGCAAGCACATTAAAACATTTTACCAAGGCTACCACCATCGCTTTTTTCAAAAATCACCCCTGAAGCATGAAAAAAAAAGCCACCCACCTCAAAAAATATATAATTTATAGTTTTTTATGGTACTTACATATATGGTTGTTATATATATTTTAAAATTTTTATGATACATTTGTATGGGTTATGTTCCCTGTAAAAAAAATTCCATAACAATATAATATACATTGTTATAATAAATACATTAAATATTGTATATAGTTTTTTTGTATATAGACATTACATATGTGGGTGAAAAATTTTATGCACTATATTTTTATATATGTTAAAGAGAAGGATTAATTTTGTTTTATAAAACATATTCTAAAAATGTTTTCTTTATATTTATGTTTTATGGTATAATCATGTTAATAAATATAATTAATAGAAAAATAATGCAACACATACATATTTTTATATTCTATCGTTCCCTTGTGTGGTTATATGTTGGTGGGTGGGGGTATTATAATTATTATATTTAATTTATTTATATTGGTTGGGGTTGTGTGGGTGGGTTTTGGGTGTTGTTGTTGTGTGTGCGAAATATATTAAATTTTAAAATGTATGCATATATAAGAATCCATAATAATATAGATTTTTAGCACCACATATATGTGTGGTGGTGGTGGTTGCCCTTTAATGTTATATGGTATATATATATGGTGTTAGCCCG
>NW_025918782.1:0-22500 GCF_019202785.1 Penaeus chinensis
CACCAGGAAAGGTTCCAAGAGCAGAACCCACACTGGATAAGCCACCCCCAATCATGGAGGCCACCTCCCAGACATGGAAGATTTCCTCAAAGAGGGATTTACCAGTGGGCCCAAGGGCAAGCAGGAGGAAGGCAGTGGCAAGAAGGAGGGTACGGCAGATGGGGATGGAACTAATAATATCTGAAGTACCCATAACCAGAACCCAACTCTCTGTCCTCATCAAGGGAAGATCTTTTGTACCTGGACCTCCCCCAAAGAAAGCCCTTCTGGAGAACCTAGGAAGCTCTATGAATAGATTAAAAGAGCAAATAAACAAAAGATTTGCAGATTCCCTCTTGCCAAGCCAAGAAAATGAGGAATCACTCAACAAAAAGAGGAGAAATATGCCCAAGCAACTCCCAATGAAACAGAGAGTGAGCATTCCTACCAAAAAACTCCCAGGTTTAGAAACAATGGTCCATTGTGAAACCATGGAAGTAGGAGAACAAATCTTAAAAGGCAGCCTCCCAAATATGAGCAAAAAAGAAAGCGAGGCCCTTAAAGATCTAGCTCAAAACCCTGACCTTGTCATTAAAAAAGCAGACAAGGATGGGGCATTAGTGGTTCTGAAGAAAGAGAGCTATATAGCAATGGGTGAAGCACATTTATCAGATACTGAGACATATATCCCATTAAATAATCCAGATGAAGCCCTACAAGCTATAAAAAGACAAAGCAAAATCCTAGTAAACCGTTTCCATACCCTGGATAACTCAGGAAAAGATGGGGGAAACAAAAGAAGCTTTCTGGCAGGTCAAAGAGATGCACTACTGGAGCACGAGCCAATAATCCCACATTGGTATGTCTTACCAAAAACCCATAAGAAAAAAGACCCAGATACAGGCCTATGGCCAGGGAGACCAGTGCTCAGTGGATGTAATGCCCCTACGAGACCAGTAGACAGATTGCTAACAACATACCTCACTCCCTTGCTGGATCTCCTTCCAGAGAGATTGCAAGATACCACAGCTTTTCTGAAGAAAATAGCCACATTACCAAGGTTCCCAACAGGCTCTATTATCTTCTCATTTGATATAGTGTCACTGTATCCCTCCATCCCACAGGAGGAAGCAGCCTGGATTGTGGCAAATTTCTATGAAAAGAATTTTGCATATGTCAAGGAGAGACTAAGAACAGACTATAATATCATAGCCCCACCTCCGTACCTAATAAAAGAAGGTATAGATCATGTCTTACAAGGCACACTGCTAAGATTTAACAACCAATTCTATAACCAGGGCAAAGGAACAGCAATTGGAGCTTCAGTCTCAGTAGCCATAGCTGAAATCTTTGTACATGCTAGCATAGAAGGGAAAAGACAGAAATTGATAAAACAGCCAGTAATTTTCTATAGATACATTGATGATATCTTTGGAATCTTCACGGGCACAGAGGCAGAACTCTTGGAATACCACCAAGAGCTCAATAAGATACACCCAGACCTGAAATTTACAGTGGAATATAGTAAAAAGGAGTTGCCCTTCCTAGATACTATGGTGTACCTGGATACAGAAGGAAAAGTGCAAACCTCGGTGTACCATAAACCATCAAACACACACCAGTATCTGCACTTCCAATCATGTCATCCTCCAAGCCTCAAGAGATCCTTACCCTATTCTCAGGCATTAAGAATCAAAAGAATAGTAAGTGAGCCACATAAGCTAGAGGAAGCTTTAAAAGACATGGTAAACTTCTTCACAAAAAGAGGATATTGCAAAAGAACATTGGGATCTGCACAAAAAAGAATAAGAGAGGTCAACAGGGAAACCCTCTTAGAAAGAAAAATAAGGGAAGAACAAAAACGCATAATCTTCCCCATGCTATACTCCCCATCCTTAGAAAGAGTCCTAAACCACTCTTTAAAAGAAATATGGGAGTGGGTAGTTGAAAATTCTAAAGAAACCCCATGGGAAAAGAAGTTCTTGGCTTCACATCCCATGATAGCCTGGAGAAAAGGAAAGACTATAGCTGACCAGCTAGTCAGAGCAGAATTCCCCAGACCCCTCAAAGATATTCAAAATATCAATAAGCAATAAAGAAAAGCTTACAAAAAGACACTATGATACAGGAAAAAGCAGATGAACAACTTTTATTAAAAAATGGCATAAAGCAAAAAAATACATAAACATGAAAGGATATGACAAGATAAACAAAAACAATAGATAAATGGTATGCAGAGACATATGTATATACAGATATCTGGAATATATTCACAAAGAACAATAGACTGTGAATAAAAGAAAAGAATCAGAGATAACAAAAGAAAGGGATACAACAAATACAAAGAGAGAGAAAAAGTAAAAAGGAGATCACAACCTTTTCCCCACCTTGGAATGTCCCCTTACAGTTGAAATGGAGGAGGAGATTGACAAAATTTAAGTTTCAAAAAGAAAAAACAAGAGGTTCTCATGAAATACTCCAAATATAAATGATATAAATAAAAAAATAAAAAAAACTGGCAAAGAAAAAGAAAAGAAAGGATACAATCTTCTCCCCACCTCAAAATTTCTCCTTTCGGTTCTATTTCAAGAAGAGATAGACAAAGTTAAGTTTCAACAGAAATAAACAAGAGTTTAACTTCAAATACTTTTGGTAAAAAGATAAAATAACAGTAAAAGTACCAAGAAGTAAAGTAGAGAGAAGGCTGACCCGAAGTGACCGCCCAGGCAGAGGACAGCAAAGGGACTGGGGAACATGGCCACCCGCATTCAGAGCGCACATATCCTATGTAGATTTTTCAAAGATACATATGATATCTAGGATTTCCAAAGCCTAAGGACTTTAGTTTTATTTCTTTTGACTAGAGATAATGGTTTTAAAATCTCCAATTAATAGAAATAACTATCCATAAGCTCTGAAAAGGCTTCCCACCCATCGGTCCTCACCGATACTCTACCGATATAGTTCGATGTTTCCAACATCTGACACCCATAAACCTTTCCAAAGAAGAAGTCTCTGAGGTTTCTTTTTCTTTTTCAAAGTTTATGTGTTTTGACATCATAGATACTGACAAACACAGCAAGGCTAGACCTTTCAGTCTGGTAAAAAACGGCATAAAAGGTTCAAGTATTTTTTCAGTTTGTTTAGTTACCCCTGCCTTCTAGTTTTCTCTGGCATTCCGGTACCTTCGCGGTTTTCTATGATGGTAAGTAGTAAGTCTCTTCCAAGTCCTCAGTCCTACGACATAACCCTCCTCTCCACCTTCTACTAAAACTTTTTGTTTTTTTAATTTTGCATTTCTTCCAGGATCCAGGCAGTTGAGACAGGATACTCCAAGTAAGGAACCTAACCCACTCATCCTGACCATTAGTAGCCCTACAAAGGGTTCCTGCCAGGATCCATCTTTTTGATTTCCTTTTGTCATGGAAGAGGTGAAGAGACTTCTACTTAACTTTTTGCTTTTTTGCATAGTCACCACACACCGACGAGAGGAAGTTCCAAGGAGGCAGGCAAGACACAGGAAGTGGGAGCCCCTCCCCAGGCGCCCCCACCCCCTCCCCCGCCCCAGCCCCGCCGGAAGGACCTCGGAAGTCGGTCACCTATACCGTGTGACTCCTTTGGAGTCTTCTTTCCCTTGTATATATTGTACCTTTTGGAATAAAGACTTCAGTTAACCTCTCACACAGCACCTGATGAAGCCTCTGGCTGAAAGCGCTAGTGCTTTGAGTTAACTGTTAATTTTAAGGATTACATGGTTGTTTCTCTCCTCCATTCCTATAATTAACTTATCATATATCGTCTTTGCCCGCCAAGCAAGACATATACTTACCAAACAAAAAAGCCCTGTATTTGCAAATGACTAGTCCTAGTAAGGACTCTTTTAATATATATAAAAAATACGAATTTGATACCAGTCTCTGCCTGACCAGCAAGACTGATTCTGAAAGACCGATTGTGTACTAGTCTTTGCCTGCCCTGCAAGACTTTGTGATTTGAGAATCTGATACCAGTCTTTGCCTGCCCAGCAAGACTCAGGATTTGAGAATTTGATACCAGTCTTTGCCTGCCCAGCAAGACAGTCTTTGCCTGCCCAGCAAGACAGTTTGTTTGCCTTGTGTTTCACATGATTTAACCTTATTAAGGACTCGTGTCACAACCATAGTCTTTGCCAGCCCAGCAAGACTAGAGTAGCACATGAACAGTCCTTTTAAGGATTCTATGAAGTACAGGAAACAAAGCTGACCAGTTACACAAAAAAGCCCTTTTTTAAGAATTAATATATACAGTGTGAATACATTATCTGATTTTTCCTCTGTATTTTTCCAGAAACCCATAGACTCCTGCTGAAGAATCCTGAAGAGTGTCAGTCTGTCCTCAGAGTTCCTTCCTCCAGCCTTGGGTGGACTGCATACACACTCCTCTGGAAAACCAGCAGTTGTTAATTCTATGGCACAGATATTTCAGATTGTATAATAACCACAGAGCTTGTAACATATTTGGTAAAGGAATAAAGAGAGAAACAAGGTGACTTATGCAATTTAAATTGACCTGAAAAAGAAAGACTGAGAACCTAAAGAGATTCATTGTAAGATGCCTATGACACGAGCAAACACCAAAATAATGAAAAAAGGACCAGTAGAAGAAGGTATTATAGATGAAATGGTCTCAACCCTGGGAGGCAGCTTAGAGTCTGTCCTCCAACAAGCAATAGGGGAAACAAACATAAACAAACACCTGATGAACAACCCCTTAGCCTTGAGAGGAGGCTGGAATCACCCACTGGCTTGGGCAAACACAAGCCCAGCAGTCCAAGCATCCCCCTTGGCACCCCTATTACTAGGAGGAGAAGTACAGCTAGGCTTCCCAGAAGACCCTTTCAAAGATGAGATCCATAATTTACAGGACCACCCTCCCGTATCTACACAAAATGAACAGATAGAGGTAACAAACTTGGCAAAACTATACAAAGAGGAAACAGTACAGCAAGCCATAGTAAAATACCTAGACAGATGTGAATTGAAAGGAGTAACAGACAGATTTGAGCTTATGTTACAAAACATAGATAGTAGGATGAGGGACCTACCACCCATGTGGGTAATAGAAATGGGAGAGTTGATCTTGCAAGGGGCAGCAAGAAGATGGCAAGGCTTAATGGCAGCGGCAATTAGAGCAAGCACAGTAGAAGTGAGGAGGGGAATAATAGATGAGAAAAATAGACTGAAAAGTAAATACCCTCACTCCTACAGAAGAATCTGCCATGATGCTTATACTAGAGCCAAGCTTGCAGCCAAAAAAATTGACAAGTTGCAACCCCCTAGAAGCAAATTCTATCTATTACAAGAAGGGACCCCCCTCATACAATATATGAAAGAAAGGACAAATATGGAAATGACAGGGGAAGAGAGAGAAATGGTCCTAAAATGCATGAGAGACATAGGCATAAACTCTCCTCTAGAGGAACCCGAACCCCTAGAAAGTGGTCAGACAGAAACAGAAAATGAAGATATAGAACCAGGCCAGATAGATAGAGAACAAGAAAATGAGAAAGAACAAAGAGAACAAAACAAAGAAACAGAACATAATCAAACAGAAATTGAGCATGAGAATGAAAATGAAAATAATGAAGCATGCCTCCTACCTCCACCCCTTAGCAATGAAACAGAGGAGACACCTCAAGCAGAAAATGGAGCCTCGGAGGAAAGAGATAATCATATAGACTTACCCCCAAGAGGGGAAGACTATACACAGATCTCTCTCCCAATGAACAACACCATAAGGAGCCCAGGCACCCTAGAATTATTCCTGCCATCTCCACCTTCCCCTCCCTGCCCTTCAGGGCTAAAGGAAAGGGAGGAAGCTTGTAATAAGCTCCTAGAAAAGGTAGTAGGAGCAATAGGCCAGCTGGAAAAGGTCATTGCTAATCTCAATGATAAAATCACAGAAAAAGATACTACCAAAAATAATATGGAAGGAAATAAAGACAAAGCCGAGCAAAGCAATGAGAATGAAGAGGCACCACAAACACAAAAGAATAAGGGAAATACTGAGACATGGTTGTCTCTGAAAAGATATGCTAAGAGGAAAACAGAGGAGGAAAAGAGGAATAATAAGAAACCAAAAAACGGACAGAAACAGAAAAAAACAAAAAATGCAATACCACAGAACACCAAAGGGGCCAATATAGGTGGAACAACAGCCCAGAAAGAACAAAGAAGTGCCAGACAGCACCCACCCACACGGGTACCCACCCACAGGGAAAAAGCCCACCTAACCCATTTCCCAAAAGAACAGAGAAAACCCCAAGCCACATACCAGAGAAGGTGGCAAGCTCACAACCCAAACCACCTAACCCATTACCCAAAAGAGCAGAGAAAACCCCAAGCCCCATACCAGAGAAGGTGGCAAACTCACAACCCAAACCACCCGCAAAACTGGAGAGCAGCTCCACAAGAGCAAGAAAAGAGACCAAACAGAGTCCAATACCACAGAAATTTCCACCAGGAAAGGTTCCAAGAGCAGAACCCACACTGGATAAGCCACCCCCAATCATGGAGGCCACCTCCCAGACATGGAAGATTTCCTCAAAGAGGGATTTACCAGTGGGCCCAAGGGCAAGCAGGAGGAAGGCAGTGGCAAGAAGGAGGGTACGGCAGATGGGGATGGAACTAATAATATCTGAAGTACCCATAACCAGAACCCAACTCTCTGTCCTCATCAAGGGAAGATCTTTTGTACCTGGACCTCCCCCAAAGAAAGCCCTTCTGGAGAACCTAGGAAGCTCTATGAATAGATTAAAAGAGCAAATAAACAAAAGATTTGCAGATTCCCTCTTGCCAAGCCAAGAAAATGAGGAATCACTCAACAAAAAGAGGAGAAATATGCCCAAGCAACTCCCAATGAAACAGAGAGTGAGCATTCCTACCAAAAAACTCCCAGGTTTAGAAACAATGGTCCATTGTGAAACCATGGAAGTAGGAGAACAAATCTTAAAAGGCAGCCTCCCAAATATGAGCAAAAAAGAAAGCGAGGCCCTTAAAGATCTAGCTCAAAACCCTGACCTTGTCATTAAAAAAGCAGACAAGGATGGGGCATTAGTGGTTCTGAAGAAAGAGAGCTATATAGCAATGGGTGAAGCACATTTATCAGATACTGAGACATATATCCCATTAAATAATCCAGATGAAGCCCTACAAGCTATAAAAAGACAAAGCAAAATCCTAGTAAACCGTTTCCATACCCTGGATAACTCAGGAAAAGATGGGGGAAACAAAAGAAGCTTTCTGGCAGGTCAAAGAGATGCACTACTGGAGCACGAGCCAATAATCCCACATTGGTATGTCTTACCAAAAACCCATAAGAAAAAAGACCCAGATACAGGCCTATGGCCAGGGAGACCAGTGCTCAGTGGATGTAATGCCCCTACGAGACCAGTAGACAGATTGCTAACAACATACCTCACTCCCTTGCTGGATCTCCTTCCAGAGAGATTGCAAGATACCACAGCTTTTCTGAAGAAAATAGCCACATTACCAAGGTTCCCAACAGGCTCTATTATCTTCTCATTTGATATAGTGTCACTGTATCCCTCCATCCCACAGGAGGAAGCAGCCTGGATTGTGGCAAATTTCTATGAAAAGAATTTTGCATATGTCAAGGAGAGACTAAGAACAGACTATAATATCATAGCCCCACCTCCGTACCTAATAAAAGAAGGTATAGATCATGTCTTACAAGGCACACTGCTAAGATTTAACAACCAATTCTATAACCAGGGCAAAGGAACAGCAATTGGAGCTTCAGTCTCAGTAGCCATAGCTGAAATCTTTGTACATGCTAGCATAGAAGGGAAAAGACAGAAATTGATAAAACAGCCAGTAATTTTCTATAGATACATTGATGATATCTTTGGAATCTTCACGGGCACAGAGGCAGAACTCTTGGAATACCACCAAGAGCTCAATAAGATACACCCAGACCTGAAATTTACAGTGGAATATAGTAAAAAGGAGTTGCCCTTCCTAGATACTATGGTGTACCTGGATACAGAAGGAAAAGTGCAAACCTCGGTGTACCATAAACCATCAAACACACACCAGTATCTGCACTTCCAATCATGTCATCCTCCAAGCCTCAAGAGATCCTTACCCTATTCTCAGGCATTAAGAATCAAAAGAATAGTAAGTGAGCCACATAAGCTAGAGGAAGCTTTAAAAGACATGGTAAACTTCTTCACAAAAAGAGGATATTGCAAAAGAACATTGGGATCTGCACAAAAAAGAATAAGAGAGGTCAACAGGGAAACCCTCTTAGAAAGAAAAATAAGGGAAGAACAAAAACGCATAATCTTCCCCATGCTATACTCCCCATCCTTAGAAAGAGTCCTAAACCACTCTTTAAAAGAAATATGGGAGTGGGTAGTTGAAAATTCTAAAGAAACCCCATGGGAAAAGAAGTTCTTGGCTTCACATCCCATGATAGCCTGGAGAAAAGGAAAGACTATAGCTGACCAGCTAGTCAGAGCAGAATTCCCCAGACCCCTCAAAGATATTCAAAATATCAATAAGCAATAAAGAAAAGCTTACAAAAAGACACTATGATACAGGAAAAAGCAGATGAACAACTTTTATTAAAAAATGGCATAAAGCAAAAAAATACATAAACATGAAAGGATATGACAAGATAAACAAAAACAATAGATAAATGGTATGCAGAGACATATGTATATACAGATATCTGGAATATATTCACAAAGAACAATAGACTGTGAATAAAAGAAAAGAATCAGAGATAACAAAAGAAAGGGATACAACAAATACAAAGAGAGAGAAAAAGTAAAAAGGAGATCACAACCTTTTCCCCACCTTGGAATGTCCCCTTACAGTTGAAATGGAGGAGGAGATTGACAAAATTTAAGTTTCAAAAAGAAAAAACAAGAGGTTCTCATGAAATACTCCAAATATAAATGATATAAATAAAAAAATAAAAAAAACTGGCAAAGAAAAAGAAAAGAAAGGATACAATCTTCTCCCCACCTCAAAATTTCTCCTTTCGGTTCTATTTCAAGAAGAGATAGACAAAGTTAAGTTTCAACAGAAATAAACAAGAGTTTAACTTCAAATACTTTTGGTAAAAAGATAAAATAACAGTAAAAGTACCAAGAAGTAAAGTAGAGAGAAGGCTGACCCGAAGTGACCGCCCAGGCAGAGGACAGCAAAGGGACTGGGGAACATGGCCACCCGCATTCAGAGCGCACATATCCTATGTAGATTTTTCAAAGATACATATGATATCTAGGATTTCCAAAGCCTAAGGACTTTAGTTTTATTTCTTTTGACTAGAGATAATGGTTTTAAAATCTCCAATTAATAGAAATAACTATCCATAAGCTCTGAAAAGGCTTCCCACCCATCGGTCCTCACCGATACTCTACCGATATAGTTCGATGTTTCCAACATCTGACACCCATAAACCTTTCCAAAGAAGAAGTCTCTGAGGTTTCTTTTTCTTTTTCAAAGTTTATGTGTTTTGACATCATAGATACTGACAAACACAGCAAGGCTAGACCTTTCAGTCTGGTAAAAAACGGCATAAAAGGTTCAAGTATTTTTTCAGTTTGTTTAGTTACCCCTGCCTTCTAGTTTTCTCTGGCATTCCGGTACCTTCGCGGTTTTCTATGATGGTAAGTAGTAAGTCTCTTCCAAGTCCTCAGTCCTACGACATAACCCTCCTCTCCACCTTCTACTAAAACTTTTTGTTTTTTTAATTTTGCATTTCTTCCAGGATCCAGGCAGTTGAGACAGGATACTCCAAGTAAGGAACCTAACCCACTCATCCTGACCATTAGTAGCCCTACAAAGGGTTCCTGCCAGGATCCATCTTTTTGATTTCCTTTTGTCATGGAAGAGGTGAAGAGACTTCTACTTAACTTTTTGCTTTTTTGCATAGTCACCACACACCGACGAGAGGAAGTTCCAAGGAGGCAGGCAAGACACAGGAAGTGGGAGCCCCTCCCCAGGCGCCCCCACCCCCTCCCCCGCCCCAGCCCCGCCGGAAGGACCTCGGAAGTCGGTCACCTATACCGTGTGACTCCTTTGGAGTCTTCTTTCCCTTGTATATATTGTACCTTTTGGAATAAAGACTTCAGTTAACCTCTCACACAGCACCTGATGAAGCCTCTGGCTGAAAGCGCTAGTGCTTTGAGTTAACTGTTAATTTTAAGGATTACATGGTTGTTTCTCTCCTCCATTCCTATAATTAACTTATCATATATCGTCTTTGCCCGCCAAGCAAGACATATACTTACCAAACAAAAAAGCCCTGTATTTGCAAATGACTAGTCCTAGTAAGGACTCTTTTAATATATATAAAAAATACGAATTTGATACCAGTCTCTGCCTGACCAGCAAGACTGATTCTGAAAGACCGATTGTGTACTAGTCTTTGCCTGCCCTGCAAGACTTTGTGATTTGAGAATCTGATACCAGTCTTTGCCTGCCCAGCAAGACTCAGGATTTGAGAATTTGATACCAGTCTTTGCCTGCCCAGCAAGACAGTCTTTGCCTGCCCAGCAAGACAGTTTGTTTGCCTTGTGTTTCACATGATTTAACCTTATTAAGGACTCGTGTCACAACCATAGTCTTTGCCAGCCCAGCAAGACTAGAGTAGCACATGAACAGTCCTTTTAAGGATTCTATGAAGTACAGGAAACAAAGCTGACCAGTTACACAAAAAAGCCCTTTTTTAAGAATTAATATATACAGTGTGAATACATTATCTGATTTTTCCTCTGTATTTTTCCAGAAACCCATAGACTCCTGCTGAAGAATCCTGAAGAGTGTCAGTCTGTCCTCAGAGTTCCTTCCTCCAGCCTTGGGTGGACTGCATACACACTCCTCTGGAAAACCAGCAGTTGTTAATTCTATGGCACAGATATTTCAGATTGTATAATAACCACAGAGCTTGTAACATATTTGGTAAAGGAATAAAGAGAGAAACAAGGTGACTTATGCAATTTAAATTGACCTGAAAAAGAAAGACTGAGAACCTAAAGAGATTCATTGTAAGATGCCTATGACACGAGCAAACACCAAAATAATGAAAAAAGGACCAGTAGAAGAAGGTATTATAGATGAAATGGTCTCAACCCTGGGAGGCAGCTTAGAGTCTGTCCTCCAACAAGCAATAGGGGAAACAAACATAAACAAACACCTGATGAACAACCCCTTAGCCTTGAGAGGAGGCTGGAATCACCCACTGGCTTGGGCAAACACAAGCCCAGCAGTCCAAGCATCCCCCTTGGCACCCCTATTACTAGGAGGAGAAGTACAGCTAGGCTTCCCAGAAGACCCTTTCAAAGATGAGATCCATAATTTACAGGACCACCCTCCCGTATCTACACAAAATGAACAGATAGAGGTAACAAACTTGGCAAAACTATACAAAGAGGAAACAGTACAGCAAGCCATAGTAAAATACCTAGACAGATGTGAATTGAAAGGAGTAACAGACAGATTTGAGCTTATGTTACAAAACATAGATAGTAGGATGAGGGACCTACCACCCATGTGGGTAATAGAAATGGGAGAGTTGATCTTGCAAGGGGCAGCAAGAAGATGGCAAGGCTTAATGGCAGCGGCAATTAGAGCAAGCACAGTAGAAGTGAGGAGGGGAATAATAGATGAGAAAAATAGACTGAAAAGTAAATACCCTCACTCCTACAGAAGAATCTGCCATGATGCTTATACTAGAGCCAAGCTTGCAGCCAAAAAAATTGACAAGTTGCAACCCCCTAGAAGCAAATTCTATCTATTACAAGAAGGGACCCCCCTCATACAATATATGAAAGAAAGGACAAATATGGAAATGACAGGGGAAGAGAGAGAAATGGTCCTAAAATGCATGAGAGACATAGGCATAAACTCTCCTCTAGAGGAACCCGAACCCCTAGAAAGTGGTCAGACAGAAACAGAAAATGAAGATATAGAACCAGGCCAGATAGATAGAGAACAAGAAAATGAGAAAGAACAAAGAGAACAAAACAAAGAAACAGAACATAATCAAACAGAAATTGAGCATGAGAATGAAAATGAAAATAATGAAGCATGCCTCCTACCTCCACCCCTTAGCAATGAAACAGAGGAGACACCTCAAGCAGAAAATGGAGCCTCGGAGGAAAGAGATAATCATATAGACTTACCCCCAAGAGGGGAAGACTATACACAGATCTCTCTCCCAATGAACAACACCATAAGGAGCCCAGGCACCCTAGAATTATTCCTGCCATCTCCACCTTCCCCTCCCTGCCCTTCAGGGCTAAAGGAAAGGGAGGAAGCTTGTAATAAGCTCCTAGAAAAGGTAGTAGGAGCAATAGGCCAGCTGGAAAAGGTCATTGCTAATCTCAATGATAAAATCACAGAAAAAGATACTACCAAAAATAATATGGAAGGAAATAAAGACAAAGCCGAGCAAAGCAATGAGAATGAAGAGGCACCACAAACACAAAAGAATAAGGGAAATACTGAGACATGGTTGTCTCTGAAAAGATATGCTAAGAGGAAAACAGAGGAGGAAAAGAGGAATAATAAGAAACCAAAAAACGGACAGAAACAGAAAAAAACAAAAAATGCAATACCACAGAACACCAAAGGGGCCAATATAGGTGGAACAACAGCCCAGAAAGAACAAAGAAGTGCCAGACAGCACCCACCCACACGGGTACCCACCCACAGGGAAAAAGCCCACCTAACCCATTTCCCAAAAGAACAGAGAAAACCCCAAGCCACATACCAGAGAAGGTGGCAAGCTCACAACCCAAACCACCTAACCCATTACCCAAAAGAGCAGAGAAAACCCCAAGCCCCATACCAGAGAAGGTGGCAAACTCACAACCCAAACCACCCGCAAAACTGGAGAGCAGCTCCACAAGAGCAAGAAAAGAGACCAAACAGAGTCCAATACCACAGAAATTTCCACCAGGAAAGGTTCCAAGAGCAGAACCCACACTGGATAAGCCACCCCCAATCATGGAGGCCACCTCCCAGACATGGAAGATTTCCTCAAAGAGGGATTTACCAGTGGGCCCAAGGGCAAGCAGGAGGAAGGCAGTGGCAAGAAGGAGGGTACGGCAGATGGGGATGGAACTAATAATATCTGAAGTACCCATAACCAGAACCCAACTCTCTGTCCTCATCAAGGGAAGATCTTTTGTACCTGGACCTCCCCCAAAGAAAGCCCTTCTGGAGAACCTAGGAAGCTCTATGAATAGATTAAAAGAGCAAATAAACAAAAGATTTGCAGATTCCCTCTTGCCAAGCCAAGAAAATGAGGAATCACTCAACAAAAAGAGGAGAAATATGCCCAAGCAACTCCCAATGAAACAGAGAGTGAGCATTCCTACCAAAAAACTCCCAGGTTTAGAAACAATGGTCCATTGTGAAACCATGGAAGTAGGAGAACAAATCTTAAAAGGCAGCCTCCCAAATATGAGCAAAAAAGAAAGCGAGGCCCTTAAAGATCTAGCTCAAAACCCTGACCTTGTCATTAAAAAAGCAGACAAGGATGGGGCATTAGTGGTTCTGAAGAAAGAGAGCTATATAGCAATGGGTGAAGCACATTTATCAGATACTGAGACATATATCCCATTAAATAATCCAGATGAAGCCCTACAAGCTATAAAAAGACAAAGCAAAATCCTAGTAAACCGTTTCCATACCCTGGATAACTCAGGAAAAGATGGGGGAAACAAAAGAAGCTTTCTGGCAGGTCAAAGAGATGCACTACTGGAGCACGAGCCAATAATCCCACATTGGTATGTCTTACCAAAAACCCATAAGAAAAAAGACCCAGATACAGGCCTATGGCCAGGGAGACCAGTGCTCAGTGGATGTAATGCCCCTACGAGACCAGTAGACAGATTGCTAACAACATACCTCACTCCCTTGCTGGATCTCCTTCCAGAGAGATTGCAAGATACCACAGCTTTTCTGAAGAAAATAGCCACATTACCAAGGTTCCCAACAGGCTCTATTATCTTCTCATTTGATATAGTGTCACTGTATCCCTCCATCCCACAGGAGGAAGCAGCCTGGATTGTGGCAAATTTCTATGAAAAGAATTTTGCATATGTCAAGGAGAGACTAAGAACAGACTATAATATCATAGCCCCACCTCCGTACCTAATAAAAGAAGGTATAGATCATGTCTTACAAGGCACACTGCTAAGATTTAACAACCAATTCTATAACCAGGGCAAAGGAACAGCAATTGGAGCTTCAGTCTCAGTAGCCATAGCTGAAATCTTTGTACATGCTAGCATAGAAGGGAAAAGACAGAAATTGATAAAACAGCCAGTAATTTTCTATAGATACATTGATGATATCTTTGGAATCTTCACGGGCACAGAGGCAGAACTCTTGGAATACCACCAAGAGCTCAATAAGATACACCCAGACCTGAAATTTACAGTGGAATATAGTAAAAAGGAGTTGCCCTTCCTAGATACTATGGTGTACCTGGATACAGAAGGAAAAGTGCAAACCTCGGTGTACCATAAACCATCAAACACACACCAGTATCTGCACTTCCAATCATGTCATCCTCCAAGCCTCAAGAGATCCTTACCCTATTCTCAGGCATTAAGAATCAAAAGAATAGTAAGTGAGCCACATAAGCTAGAGGAAGCTTTAAAAGACATGGTAAACTTCTTCACAAAAAGAGGATATTGCAAAAGAACATTGGGATCTGCACAAAAAAGAATAAGAGAGGTCAACAGGGAAACCCTCTTAGAAAGAAAAATAAGGGAAGAACAAAAACGCATAATCTTCCCCATGCTATACTCCCCATCCTTAGAAAGAGTCCTAAACCACTCTTTAAAAGAAATATGGGAGTGGGTAGTTGAAAATTCTAAAGAAACCCCATGGGAAAAGAAGTTCTTGGCTTCACATCCCATGATAGCCTGGAGAAAAGGAAAGACTATAGCTGACCAGCTAGTCAGAGCAGAATTCCCCAGACCCCTCAAAGATATTCAAAATATCAATAAGCAATAAAGAAAAGCTTACAAAAAGACACTATGATACAGGAAAAAGCAGATGAACAACTTTTATTAAAAAATGGCATAAAGCAAAAAAATACATAAACATGAAAGGATATGACAAGATAAACAAAAACAATAGATAAATGGTATGCAGAGACATATGTATATACAGATATCTGGAATATATTCACAAAGAACAATAGACTGTGAATAAAAGAAAAGAATCAGAGATAACAAAAGAAAGGGATACAACAAATACAAAGAGAGAGAAAAAGTAAAAAGGAGATCACAACCTTTTCCCCACCTTGGAATGTCCCCTTACAGTTGAAATGGAGGAGGAGATTGACAAAATTTAAGTTTCAAAAAGAAAAAACAAGAGGTTCTCATGAAATACTCCAAATATAAATGATATAAATAAAAAAATAAAAAAAACTGGCAAAGAAAAAGAAAAGAAAGGATACAATCTTCTCCCCACCTCAAAATTTCTCCTTTCGGTTCTATTTCAAGAAGAGATAGACAAAGTTAAGTTTCAACAGAAATAAACAAGAGTTTAACTTCAAATACTTTTGGTAAAAAGATAAAATAACAGTAAAAGTACCAAGAAGTAAAGTAGAGAGAAGGCTGACCCGAAGTGACCGCCCAGGCAGAGGACAGCAAAGGGACTGGGGAACATGGCCACCCGCATTCAGAGCGCACATATCCTATGTAGATTTTTCAAAGATACATATGATATCTAGGATTTCCAAAGCCTAAGGACTTTAGTTTTATTTCTTTTGACTAGAGATAATGGTTTTAAAATCTCCAATTAATAGAAATAACTATCCATAAGCTCTGAAAAGGCTTCCCACCCATCGGTCCTCACCGATACTCTACCGATATAGTTCGATGTTTCCAACATCTGACACCCATAAACCTTTCCAAAGAAGAAGTCTCTGAGGTTTCTTTTTCTTTTTCAAAGTTTATGTGTTTTGACATCATAGATACTGACAAACACAGCAAGGCTAGACCTTTCAGTCTGGTAAAAAACGGCATAAAAGGTTCAAGTATTTTTTCAGTTTGTTTAGTTACCCCTGCCTTCTAGTTTTCTCTGGCATTCCGGTACCTTCGCGGTTTTCTATGATGGTAAGTAGTAAGTCTCTTCCAAGTCCTCAGTCCTACGACATAACCCTCCTCTCCACCTTCTACTAAAACTTTTTGTTTTTTTAATTTTGCATTTCTTCCAGGATCCAGGCAGTTGAGACAGGATACTCCAAGTAAGGAACCTAACCCACTCATCCTGACCATTAGTAGCCCTACAAAGGGTTCCTGCCAGGATCCATCTTTTTGATTTCCTTTTGTCATGGAAGAGGTGAAGAGACTTCTACTTAACTTTTTGCTTTTTTGCATAGTCACCACACACCGACGAGAGGAAGTTCCAAGGAGGCAGGCAAGACACAGGAAGTGGGAGCCCCTCCCCAGGCGCCCCCACCCCCTCCCCCGCCCCAGCCCCGCCGGAAGGACCTCGGAAGTCGGTCACCTATACCGTGTGACTCCTTTGGAGTCTTCTTTCCCTTGTATATATTGTACCTTTTGGAATAAAGACTTCAGTTAACCTCTCACACAGCACCTGATGAAGCCTCTGGCTGAAAGCGCTAGTGCTTTGAGTTAACTGTTAATTTTAAGGATTACATGGTTGTTTCTCTCCTCCATTCCTATAATTAACTTATCATATATCGTCTTTGCCCGCCAAGCAAGACATATACTTACCAAACAAAAAAGCCCTGTATTTGCAAATGACTAGTCCTAGTAAGGACTCTTTTAATATATATAAAAAATACGAATTTGATACCAGTCTCTGCCTGACCAGCAAGACTGATTCTGAAAGACCGATTGTGTACTAGTCTTTGCCTGCCCTGCAAGACTTTGTGATTTGAGAATCTGATACCAGTCTTTGCCTGCCCAGCAAGACTCAGGATTTGAGAATTTGATACCAGTCTTTGCCTGCCCAGCAAGACAGTCTTTGCCTGCCCAGCAAGACAGTTTGTTTGCCTTGTGTTTCACATGATTTAACCTTATTAAGGACTCGTGTCACAACCATAGTCTTTGCCAGCCCAGCAAGACTAGAGTAGCACATGAACAGTCCTTTTAAGGATTCTATGAAGTACAGGAAACAAAGCTGACCAGTTACACAAAAAAGCCCTTTTTTAAGAATTAATATATACAGTGTGAATACATTATCTGATTTTTCCTCTGTATTTTTCCAGAAACCCATAGACTCCTGCTGAAGAATCCTGAAGAGTGTCAGTCTGTCCTCAGAGTTCCTTCCTCCAGCCTTGGGTGGACTGCATACACACTCCTCTGGAAAACCAGCAGTTGTTAATTCTATGGCACAGATATTTCAGATTGTATAATAACCACAGAGCTTGTAACATATTTGGTAAAGGAATAAAGAGAGAAACAAGGTGACTTATGCAATTTAAATTGACCTGAAAAAGAAAGACTGAGAACCTAAAGAGATTCATTGTAAGATGCCTATGACACGAGCAAACACCAAAATAATGAAAAAAGGACCAGTAGAAGAAGGTATTATAGATGAAATGGTCTCAACCCTGGGAGGCAGCTTAGAGTCTGTCCTCCAACAAGCAATAGGGGAAACAAACATAAACAAACACCTGATGAACAACCCCTTAGCCTTGAGAGGAGGCTGGAATCACCCACTGGCTTGGGCAAACACAAGCCCAGCAGTCCAAGCATCCCCCTTGGCACCCCTATTACTAGGAGGAGAAGTACAGCTAGGCTTCCCAGAAGACCCTTTCAAAGATGAGATCCATAATTTACAGGACCACCCTCCCGTATCTACACAAAATGAACAGATAGAGGTAACAAACTTGGCAAAACTATACAAAGAGGAAACAGTACAGCAAGCCATAGTAAAATACCTAGACAGATGTGAATTGAAAGGAGTAACAGACAGATTTGAGCTTATGTTACAAAACATAGATAGTAGGATGAGGGACCTACCACCCATGTGGGTAATAGAAATGGGAGAGTTGATCTTGCAAGGGGCAGCAAGAAGATGGCAAGGCTTAATGGCAGCGGCAATTAGAGCAAGCACAGTAGAAGTGAGGAGGGGAATAATAGATGAGAAAAATAGACTGAAAAGTAAATACCCTCACTCCTACAGAAGAATCTGCCATGATGCTTATACTAGAGCCAAGCTTGCAGCCAAAAAAATTGACAAGTTGCAACCCCCTAGAAGCAAATTCTATCTATTACAAGAAGGGACCCCCCTCATACAATATATGAAAGAAAGGACAAATATGGAAATGACAGGGGAAGAGAGAGAAATGGTCCTAAAATGCATGAGAGACATAGGCATAAACTCTCCTCTAGAGGAACCCGAACCCCTAGAAAGTGGTCAGACAGAAACAGAAAATGAAGATATAGAACCAGGCCAGATAGATAGAGAACAAGAAAATGAGAAAGAACAAAGAGAACAAAACAAAGAAACAGAACATAATCAAACAGAAATTGAGCATGAGAATGAAAATGAAAATAATGAAGCATGCCTCCTACCTCCACCCCTTAGCAATGAAACAGAGGAGACACCTCAAGCAGAAAATGGAGCCTCGGAGGAAAGAGATAATCATATAGACTTACCCCCAAGAGGGGAAGACTATACACAGATCTCTCTCCCAATGAACAACACCATAAGGAGCCCAGGCACCCTAGAATTATTCCTGCCATCTCCACCTTCCCCTCCCTGCCCTTCAGGGCTAAAGGAAAGGGAGGAAGCTTGTAATAAGCTCCTAGAAAAGGTAGTAGGAGCAATAGGCCAGCTGGAAAAGGTCATTGCTAATCTCAATGATAAAATCACAGAAAAAGATACTACCAAAAATAATATGGAAGGAAATAAAGACAAAGCCGAGCAAAGCAATGAGAATGAAGAGGCACCACAAACACAAAAGAATAAGGGAAATACTGAGACATGGTTGTCTCTGAAAAGATATGCTAAGAGGAAAACAGAGGAGGAAAAGAGGAATAATAAGAAACCAAAAAACGGACAGAAACAGAAAAAAACAAAAAATGCAATACCACAGAACACCAAAGGGGCCAATATAGGTGGAACAACAGCCCAGAAAGAACAAAGAAGTGCCAGACAGCACCCACCCACACGGGTACCCACCCACAGGGAAAAAGCCCACCTAACCCATTTCCCAAAAGAACAGAGAAAACCCCAAGCCACATACCAGAGAAGGTGGCAAGCTCACAACCCAAACCACCTAACCCATTACCCAAAAGAGCAGAGAAAACCCCAAGCCCCATACCAGAGAAGGTGGCAAACTCACAACCCAAACCACCCGCAAAACTGGAGAGCAGCTCCACAAGAGCAAGAAAAGAGACCAAACAGAGTCCAATACCACAGAAATTTCCACCAGGAAAGGTTCCAAGAGCAGAACCCACACTGGATAAGCCACCCCCAATCATGGAGGCCACCTCCCAGACATGGAAGATTTCCTCAAAGAGGGATTTACCAGTGGGCCCAAGGGCAAGCAGGAGGAAGGCAGTGGCAAGAAGGAGGGTACGGCAGATGGGGATGGAACTAATAATATCTGAAGTACCCATAACCAGAACCCAACTCTCTGTCCTCATCAAGGGAAGATCTTTTGTACCTGGACCTCCCCCAAAGAAAGCCCTTCTGGAGAACCTAGGAAGCTCTATGAATAGATTAAAAGAGCAAATAAACAAAAGATTTGCAGATTCCCTCTTGCCAAGCCAAGAAAATGAGGAATCACTCAACAAAAAGAGGAGAAATATGCCCAAGCAACTCCCAATGAAACAGAGAGTGAGCATTCCTACCAAAAAACTCCCAGGTTTAGAAACAATGGTCCATTGTGAAACCATGGAAGTAGGAGAACAAATCTTAAAAGGCAGCCTCCCAAATATGAGCAAAAAAGAAAGCGAGGCCCTTAAAGATCTAGCTCAAAACCCTGACCTTGTCATTAAAAAAGCAGACAAGGATGGGGCATTAGTGGTTCTGAAGAAAGAGAGCTATATAGCAATGGGTGAAGCACATTTATCAGATACTGAGACATATATCCCATTAAATAATCCAGATGAAGCCCTACAAGCTATAAAAAGACAAAGCAAAATCCTAGTAAACCGTTTCCATACCCTGGATAACTCAGGAAAAGATGGGGGAAACAAAAGAAGCTTTCTGGCAGGTCAAAGAGATGCACTACTGGAGCACGAGCCAATAATCCCACATTGGTATGTCTTACCAAAAACCCATAAGAAAAAAGACCCAGATACAGGCCTATGGCCAGGGAGACCAGTGCTCAGTGGATGTAATGCCCCTACGAGACCAGTAGACAGATTGCTAACAACATACCTCACTCCCTTGCTGGATCTCCTTCCAGAGAGATTGCAAGATACCACAGCTTTTCTGAAGAAAATAGCCACATTACCAAGGTTCCCAACAGGCTCTATTATCTTCTCATTTGATATAGTGTCACTGTATCCCTCCATCCCACAGGAGGAAGCAGCCTGGATTGTGGCAAATTTCTATGAAAAGAATTTTGCATATGTCAAGGAGAGACTAAGAACAGACTATAATATCATAGCCCCACCTCCGTACCTAATAAAAGAAGGTATAGATCATGTCTTACAAGGCACACTGCTAAGATTTAACAACCAATTCTATAACCAGGGCAAAGGAACAGCAATTGGAGCTTCAGTCTCAGTAGCCATAGCTGAAATCTTTGTACATGCTAGCATAGAAGGGAAAAGACAGAAATTGATAAAACAGCCAGTAATTTTCTATAGATACATTGATGATATCTTTGGAATCTTCACGGGCACAGAGGCAGAACTCTTGGAATACCACCAAGAGCTCAATAAGATACACCCAGACCTGAAATTTACAGTGGAATATAGTAAAAAGGAGTTGCCCTTCCTAGATACTATGGTGTACCTGGATACAGAAGGAAAAGTGCAAACCTCGGTGTACCATAAACCATCAAACACACACCAGTATCTGCACTTCCAATCATGTCATCCTCCAAGCCTCAAGAGATCCTTACCCTATTCTCAGGCATTAAGAATCAAAAGAATAGTAAGTGAGCCACATAAGCTAGAGGAAGCTTTAAAAGACATGGTAAACTTCTTCACAAAAAGAGGATATTGCAAAAGAACATTGGGATCTGCACAAAAAAGAATAAGAGAGGTCAACAGGGAAACCCTCTTAGAAAGAAAAATAAGGGAAGAACAAAAACGCATAATCTTCCCCATGCTATACTCCCCATCCTTAGAAAGAGTCCTAAACCACTCTTTAAAAGAAATATGGGAGTGGGTAGTTGAAAATTCTAAAGAAACCCCATGGGAAAAGAAGTTCTTGGCTTCACATCCCATGATAGCCTGGAGAAAAGGAAAGACTATAGCTGACCAGCTAGTCAGAGCAGAATTCCCCAGACCCCTCAAAGATATTCAAAATATCAATAAGCAATAAAGAAAAGCTTACAAAAAGACACTATGATACAGGAAAAAGCAGATGAACAACTTTTATTAAAAAATGGCATAAAGCAAAAAAATACATAAACATGAAAGGATATGACAAGATAAACAAAAACAATAGATAAATGGTATGCAGAGACATATGTATATACAGATATCTGGAATATATTCACAAAGAACAATAGACTGTGAATAAAAGAAAAGAATCAGAGATAACAAAAGAAAGGGATACAACAAATACAAAGAGAGAGAAAAAGTAAAAAGGAGATCACAACCTTTTCCCCACCTTGGAATGTCCCCTTACAGTTGAAATGGAGGAGGAGATTGACAAAATTTAAGTTTCAAAAAGAAAAAACAAGAGGTTCTCATGAAATACTCCAAATATAAATGATATAAATAAAAAAATAAAAAAAACTGGCAAAGAAAAAGAAAAGAAAGGATACAATCTTCTCCCCACCTCAAAATTTCTCCTTTCGGTTCTATTTCAAGAAGAGATAGACAAAGTTAAGTTTCAACAGAAATAAACAAGAGTTTAACTTCAAATACTTTTGGTAAAAAGATAAAATAACAGTAAAAGTACCAAGAAGTAAAGTAGAGAGAAGGCTGACCCGAAGTGACCGCCCAGGCAGAGGACAGCAAAGGGACTGGGGAACATGGCCACCCGCATTCAGAGCGCACATATCCTATGTAGATTTTTCAAAGATACATATGATATCTAGGATTTCCAAAGCCTAAGGACTTTAGTTTTATTTCTTTTGACTAGAGATAATGGTTTTAAAATCTCCAATTAATAGAAATAACTATCCATAAGCTCTGAAAAGGCTTCCCACCCATCGGTCCTCACCGATACTCTACCGATATAGTTCGATGTTTCCAACATCTGACACCCATAAACCTTTCCAAAGAAGAAGTCTCTGAGGTTTCTTTTTCTTTTTCAAAGTTTATGTGTTTTGACATCATAGATACTGACAAACACAGCAAGGCTAGACCTTTCAGTC
>NW_025918782.1:27500-32500 GCF_019202785.1 Penaeus chinensis
CGTACTTTTTTTTTGCATAAAGTGTCCGATTCTTCTCAACACCTAATAAAATTCCGATAATATATACCATTCGTCCATTTTTTGCAAAGTCCAAATTTGACATCGGTAAAATGTCCGATTTTTCTGAACACCTATCAAATTCTGATATTTACTATTCGTCCATTTTTGGCAAAGTCCAAATTTGACATCGGTAAAATGTCTGATTTTTCTCAATACCTAACAAAAAATCGATAATATTTACCATTCGCTCATTTTTTGCAAAGTCCAAATTTGACATCGGTAAAATGGCCGATTTTTCTCTACACCTAACAAAATTCCGATTATATTTATCATTCGTCCATTGTTTGCATATGTCCGATTTTTCTCAACACCTAACACAATGCCGATAATGTTTATCTTTCGTCCATTTATTGTAAAGTCCAAATTTGACATCGGTAAACTGTCCGATTTTTCTCAACACCTAATAAAATTCCGATAATATTTACCATTCGTCCATTTTTTGCAAAGTCCAAATTTGACATCGGTAAAATGTCAGATTTTTCTGAATACCTAACAAAATTCCGATAATATTTACCATTTGTCCATTTTTTGCAAAGTCCAAATTTGACATCGGTAAAATGTCCGATTTTTCTCAACACCTAACAAAATTCCGATATATACCATTCGTCCATTTTTTGCAAAGTCCAAATTTGACATCGGTAAAATGTCCGATTTTTCACAATACCTAACACGAATCCGATAATATTTACCATTCGTCCATTTTTTACAAAGTCCAAATTAGACAACGGTAAACTGTCCGATTCTTCGCAACACCTAATAAAATTCCGATAATATTTACCATTCGTCCATTTTTTGCAAAGTCCAAATTTGACATCGGTAAAATGTCCGATTTTTCTGAACACCTATCAAATTCTGATATTTACTATTCGTCCATTTTTTGCAAAGTCCAAATTTGACATCGGTAAAATGTCTGATTTTTCTCAATACCTAACAAAAAATCGATAATATTTACCATTCGCTCATTTTTTGCAAAGTCCAAATTTGACATCGGTAAAATGGCCGATTTTTCTCTACACCTAACAAAATTCCGATATTTACCATTCGTCCATTTTTTGCAAAGACCAAATTTGACATAGGTAAAAGTCCGATTTTTCTCAACACCTAACAAAATTCCGATTATATTTATCATTCGTCCATTGTTTGCATATGTCCGATTTTTCTCAACACCTAACACAATGCCGATAATGTTTATCTTTCGTCTATTTATTGTAATGTCCAAATTTGACATCGGTAAACTGTCCGATTTTTCTCAACACCTAATAAAATTCCGATAATATTTACCATTCGTCCATTTTTTGCAAAGTCCAAATTTGACATCGGTAAAATGTCAGATTTTTCTGAATACCTAACAAAATTCCGATAATATTTACCATTTGTCCATTTTTTGCAAAGTCCAAATTTGACATCGGTAAAATGTCCGATTTTTCTCAACACCTAACAAAATTCCGATATATACCATTCGTCCATTTTTTGCAAAGTCCAAATTTGACATCGGTAAAATGTCCGATTTTTCACAATACCTAACACGAATCCGATAATATTTACCATTCGTCCATTTTTTGCAAAGTCCAAATTAGACAACGGTAAAATGTCCGATTTTTCTCAACACCTAACAAAATTCCGATAATATTTACCATTCGTCCATTGTTTGCAAAGTCGAAATTTGACATCGGTAAAATGTCCGATTTTTCTCAACACCTAACAATATTCCGATAATATTTACCATTCGTCCATTTTTTTCATAAAATAACCGATTTTTCTCAACACCTACCAAAATTCCGATAATAACCATTCGTACTTTTTTTTTTGCATTAAGTGTCCGATTCTTCTCAACACCTAATAAAATTCCAATAATATATACCATTCGTCCATTTTTTGCAAAGTCCAAATTTGACATCGGTAAAATGTCCGATTTTTCTGAACACCTATCAAATTCTGATATTTACTATTCGTCCATTTTTGGCAAAGTCCAAATTTGACATCGGTAAAATGTCTGATTTTTCTCAATACCTAACAAAAAATCGATAATATTTACCATTCGTCCATTTTTTGCAAAGTCCAAATTTGACATCGGTAAAATGTCCGATTTTTCACAATACCTAACACAAATCCGATAATATTTACCATTCGTCCATTTTTTACAAAGTCCAAATTAGACAACGGTAAACTGTCCGATTCTTCGCAACACCTAATAAAATTCCGATAATATTTACCATTCGTCCATTTTTTGCAAAGTCCAAATTTGACATCGGTAAAATGTCCGATTTTTCTGAACACCTATCAAATTCTGATATTTACTATTCGTCCATTTTTTGCAAAGTCCAAATTTGACATCGGTAAAATGTCTGATTTTTCTCAATACCTAACAAAAAATCGATAATATTTACCATTTGCTCATTTTTTGCAAAGTCCAAATTTGACATCGGTAAAATGTCCGATTTTTCTCAACACCTAATAAAATTCCAATATATACCATTCGTCCATTTTTTGCAAAATCCAAATTTGACATCGGTAAAATGTCCGATTTTTCACAATACCTAACACAAATCCGATAATATTTACCATTCGTCCATTTTTTGCAAAGTCCAAATTAGACAACGGTAAAATGTCCGATTTCTCTCAACACCTAGCAAAATTCCGATAATATTTACCATTCGCCCATTGTTTGCAAAGTCGAAATTTGACATCGATAAAATGTCCGATTTTTCTCAACACCTAACAAAATTCCGATAATATTTACCATTCGTCCATTTTTTGCAAAGTCCAAATTTGACATCGGTAAAATGTCCGATTTTTCTCAATACCTAATAAAATTCTGATAATATTTACCATTCATCCATTTTTTGCAAAGTCCAAATTTGACATCAGTAAAATGTCCAATTTTTCTCAATACCTAACAAAAATCCGATAATATTTACCATTCGTCCATTTTTTGCAAAGTCGAAATTTTACATCGGTAAAATGTCCGATTTTTCTCAACACCTAACAAAATTCCGATAATATTTACCATTCATCCATTTTTTGCATAAAATGTCCGATTTTTCTCAACACCTAACAAAATTCCGATAATATATACCATTCGCTCATTTTTTGCAAAGTCCAAATTTGACATCGGTAAACTGTCCGATTTTTCTCAACACCTAACAAAATTCCGATGATATTAACCATTCGTACTTTTTTTTGCATAAAATGTTCGATTTTTCACAATACCTAATAAAAATCCGATAATATTCACCATTCGTCCATTTTTTGCAAAGTCCAAATCTGACATCGGTAAAATGTCCGATTTTTCTCAACACCTAACAAAATTCCGATATTTACTATTCGTCCATTTTTTGCAAAGTCTAAATTTGACATCGGTAAAATGTCCGATTTCTCTCAACACCTAATAAAATTCCGATAATATCAACCATTCGTACTCTTTTGCATAAAGTGTCCGATTCTTCTCAACACCTAACACAATTCCGATAATATTTACCATTCGTCCCTTTTTTTGCAAAGTTCAAATTTGACATCAGTAAAATGTCCGATTTTTATCAACACCTAATAAAATTCCGATAATATTTACCATTCATACATTTTTTGCAAAGTCCAAATTTGACATCGGTAAAATGTCCTAACAAAATTCCGATTATATATACCATGCGTCTATTTTTTGCATATGTCCGATTTTTCTCAAGAGCTATCAAAATTCCGATAATATTTACCATTTGTCCATTTTTTGCAAAGTCCAAACAATGGACGAATGATATATATTATCGGAATTTTGTAAGGTGTTGAGAAGAATCGGACATTTTACCCATGTCAAATTTGGACTTTGCAAAAAATGGACGAATGGTAAATATCGGAATTTTGTTAGGTGTTGAGAAAAATCGGACATTTTACCGATGTCAAATTTGGACTTTGCAAAACATGGACGAATGGTAAATATCGGAAATTTCTTAGGTGTTGAGAAAAATCGGACAGTTTACCGATGTCAAATTTGGACTTTCCAAAAAATGGACGAATGGTAAATATTATCGGAAATTTGTTAGGTATTGAGAAAAATCGGACATTTTACCGATGTCAAATCTGGACTTTGCAAAAAATGGACAAATGGTAAATATCATCGGAATTTTGATAGGTGTTGAGAAAAATCTGATATTTTACTGATGTCAAATTTGGACTTTGCAAAAAATGGATGAATGTTAAATATTATCGGAATTGTGGTAGGTTTTGAGAAGAATCGGACACTTTATGCAAAAAAAAGTACGAATGGTTAATATTATTGTAATTTTGTTAGGTGTTGATAAAAATCGGACATTTTACCGATGTCAAATTTGGACTTAGCAAAAAATGGACAAATGGTATATATTATCGGAATTTTGATAGGTGCTGATAAATATCGGACGTTTTAGTGATTTTAAATTTGGACTTTGCAAAAAATGGATGAATGGTAAATATTATTGGAATTTTGTTAGGTGTTGAGAAAAATCGGACATTTTACCAATGTCAAATTTGGACTTTGCAAAAATTGGACGAATAGTATATATTATCGGAATTTTGTTAGGTGTTGAGAAGAATCGGACACTTTATGCAAAAAAAAGTACGAATGATAAATTTTATCAGAATTTTGTTAGGTGTTGAGAAAAATCGGACATTTTACCAATGTCAAATTTGGACTTTGTAAAAAATGGACGAATGGTAAATATTATCGGAATGTTATTAGGTGTTGAGAAAAATCGTACATTTTACCGATGTCAAATTTGGACTTTGCAAAAATTGGACGAATGGTATATATTCTCGGAATTTTGTTAGGAGTTGAGAAGAATCGGACACTTTATGCAAAAAAAAAGTACGAATGGTAAATATTATCAGAACATTTAACCGATGTCAAATTTGGACTTTGCAAAAAATTGACATATAAATAAATATTATCGGAAATTGGTTAGGTGTTGAGA
>NW_025918783.1:0-2500 GCF_019202785.1 Penaeus chinensis
AATCATCGGTAAGGCAAAAACCGTTGAGGAATCCCCTTCGCGAAAACTACAGTGTGAGAAGCCTCCCTTAAATATAATAATAAAAAAACAATAACAATAATAGAAAAAGGAAAGAAACTCTTACAATAACGACCCCGCAGTTGCTTTTGAAGAGAAGACCTTACTTGAGTTTTGAACCAGAGAGGGGGCGCTGCTCACCCACCAGAAGAAGGACTGCCTTTGTCTTCCGCCATTTTCCCTTTACTTACCTCTTTAAGGCGGGAGTTTCCTCACTGCTGAACACCAAATTAACGACTCCAAGCAACAGCTGGACGGGAACAGCAGCCCGGAACCACTTTACATATCTATCGGTCGCAGCGAACTGTTTCAGGTGCATCAGTTTACTTCTAATACCTTTTCTGTTTGCAAATCTTAACAGCTGATACCCCAACCCCCCAGGAAATCTAAGGAAGATAAGCTTATTTCACTTAGTTTACTATCATTTATCAAATGCTCTTCACTAGTCTTTCATATATCAATAATCCTTCTTAGGCCATCGTTGGAGGCCAAGGAAGGCATCATGTGTTGTTGGTTAGCGTCCCAACACAACGAAGCTTCATACCTTGTGGTTCTGAAGAGAGAAGCTGGTCCTTGCTAAGGGGACATGCCACGCTCAACCAGACCCCCCACCCCCCACCTCCGACACTGTATAACCCCCTCCCTTCCCCCTCCACACAGCATCACACATACCCCCACACCAGGCAGACACAGGGATGAATACGAATGGCATCGAGTCCCTATCTGAATGCGGGAGAGAGAGGCGGGGGAGGGGAGAGAGAGAGAGAGAGAGAGAGAGAGAGAGAGAGAGAGAGAGAGAGAGAGAGAGAGAGAGAGAGAGAGAGAGAGAGAGAGAGAGAAAAGGGAGGGGGGAGGAGAGAGAGAGAGAGTGAAGGAGAGAGAGAGAGACAGAGATAAAGAAAGAGAGAGAGAGAGAGAGAGAGAGAGAGAGAGAGAGAGAGAGAGAGAGAGAGAGAGAGAGAGAGAGAGATAGAGAAGGGAGGGGGGAGGAGAGAGAGAGAGAAAGAGAGTGAAGGAGAGAGAGAGAGAGAGAGAGAGATACACCAAACGAACAGCTTCTGAAACATTGACAAACAACACCTTCGAGATGATGATGTTTATATTGCATTTCGGAGAAGGCTGGGGGGGGGGGGGGGGTTATAGGGAGATCCGGGTGTTAATTGGGCGAAACGGAGGCCACAGAAGAAAGGAGGATAAGTGGAAGTACATAGAGAGAAGAGGGGAGGGAGGGAAGGGGAGAGAGAAAGGGAAGTAGAGAGAGAGAGAGAGAGAGAGAGAGAGAGAGAGAGAGAAAGAGACAGAGAAGAGAATGAAATATCAACACAGAAAACCAAACAAAAACCAAAGGAAGAAAACCAACGTCAGATAGCCAACAAACAAACAAACAAGTAAGCAAGCCTGGCCGAACCGAGCACAGGCTCCTTATTAATAAACAAGACGAGGCGAGAACTCATTTGGCGGAGACGCGGCCCAGAAGAAAGGCCTTTTATATCAATGCTCTCTCTTCCTTCACAGATTACTTCTAATAGCGAAAGTTCTCGACAGAAAGTTTGAACATTAGTAAAGTTTGGATTATGTTCTTGTTTTCACAGACAGACAAAGACACGCACACGAACATCAGACACGCGTGCAGAGTTGTACATAAAAATATATATATCACATCCTCGTATGGCTATCTAAGACATATTCAGTGATTTCTCTCTTTATATATATATATAATATATATAATATATATATATATATATATATATATATATATATATATATATATATATATATATATATATATATATATGGTTTCGCCTTACACAATACAGCAATAAATATGCAATGTTGCAAGAAAGAGATATCCTTCTGGAGCAGGAGCAGGGAAGGGAAGATAATTGGTGCAGCCGTTATGTGCGAATGGGTAAGGACTGGCAATTCTGCATAGACCTATGCTTAGGCAGCTCTGGTCATAAAGCACACACACGCGCGCACGTACAAACACACACGCACATGCGCGCACACACACACACACACACACACACACACACACACACACACACACATACACATACATACACACACACAAAATAAATCTTAAAATTCTAGAAAAATATCTAAAACACGCACACCGCCCATCTTCGTCTATGACATAAATGACAAATCCTCGACTTCGTAGAAAAGAAAGAAAGAAAGAAAGAAAAAAACAAACAGATAAGAGGAACATCAAAATATAGTTTTATCAAAGTGTTACACAACGTTCTTAGTCTTAAACTATACATCATTATAGGCTAATGGTGTTTAGACGCGCGAGTTGCAAACACATATTGCAGACAAACAAACCGACTAATAATACGAGCGTAAACAAACTTCACGATTAACTTAAATTGGGAATATTTGTGTAAATATTTAGGCAAGAGAAGAGAACATTAACAATAAATCAATCAATAAATAAAAA
>NW_025918783.1:12500-15000 GCF_019202785.1 Penaeus chinensis
TCTGTGTCTCTCTCTCCGTATGATTGTCTGCCTGTCTGTCTGTTTCCCTCTCTCCGTCTGACTGTCTGCCTGTCTGTATCCCTCTCTCCGTCTGACTGTCTGCCTGTCTGTCTGTTTCCCTCTCTCCGTCTGACTGTCTGCCTGTCTGTCTGTTTCCCTCTCTCCGTTTGACTGTCTGCCTGTCTGTCTGTTTCCCTCTCTCCGTCTGACTATCTGCCTGTCTGTCTCTTTCCCTCTCTCCGTCTGACTGTCTGCCTGTCTGTCTGTTTCCCTCTCTCCGTCTGACTGTCTGCCTGTCTGTCTGTTTCCCTCTCTCCGTCTGACTGTCTGCCTGTCTGTCTGCTTTCTCTCTCTCCGTCTGACTGTCTGCCTGTCTGTCTGTTTCCCTCTCTCCGTCCTGATGTTGCTGTCCTGTCTGTTTCCCTCTCTCTCCGTCGGACCTGTCTGCCTGTCTGTCTGTGTTTCCTCTCTCCGTCTGACTGTTGCTGTCCTGTCTGTTTCCCCTCTTCTCCGTCTGACTGTCTGCCCTGTCTGTTCTCTCTCTCTCCGTCTGACTGTCGCCTGTCTGTCTTCACTCTCTCCGTCTGACTGTCTGCCTGTCTGTCTGTTCCCCTCTCTCCCGTCTCTGTACTGTCTTCTCCGCCTGTCGTGCCTGCTGTTTCCCTCTCTCCTCCGTCTGACTTTCTGCCTGTCTGTCTTTCCCCTCTATCCGTCTGACTGACTGTCCTGTCTGACTGTTTCCCCTCTCTCCGTCTGACTGTCTGCATGTCCTGTCTGTTTCCCCTCCTCCGTCTGACTGTCGGCCTGTCTGTTTCCTTCTCTCCGTCTGACTGTCTGCCTGTCTGTGTTTACACTCTCCCGTCTGACTGTCTGCCTGTCTGTCTGTCTCTCTCTCTCCGTCTGACTGTCTGCCTGTCTGTTTTCTCTCTCTCCGTCTGACTGTCTGCCTGTCTGTCTGTTTCTCTCTCTCCGTCTGACTGTCTGCCTGTCTGTTGTTCCCTCTCTCCGTCTGACTGTCTGCCTGTCTGTCTGTTTCTCTCTCTCCGTCTGACGTCTGCCTGTCTGTCTCTTTCTCTCTCTCCGTCTGACCGTCTGCCTGTCTGTCTGTTTCTCTCTCTCCGTCTGACTGTCTGCCTGTCTGTCTGTTTCCCTCTCTCCGTCTGACTGTCTGCCTGTCTGTCTGTTTCCCTCTCTCCGTCTGACTGTCTGCCTGTCTGTCTGTTTCCCTCTCTCCGTCTGACTGTCTGCCTGTCTGTCTGTTTCCCTCTCTCCGTCTGACTGTCTGTCTGTTTCACTTTCTCCGTCTGACTGTCTGCCTGTCTGTCTGTTTGTTTCCCTCTCTCCGTCTGATTGTCTGCCAGTTTCTCGCTATTTCTCTCTCCCTGTCTGTTTCTCAGTCTGATTACCTCCCCCCCCCCTCTCTCTGTTTCTCTCTCTCTTTGCATCTCTTTGTCTCTCCCTGTCTCTTACTGTCCTTTTCTGTTCCCCCATCTGTCTCTGTCTGTTTGTCTCTCCTTCTCACTCTCTCTCTCTCTCTCTCTCTCTCTCTCTCTCTCTCTCTCTCTCTCTCTCTCTCTCTCTCTCTCTTTCTCTTTTTTTCTCTCTCTCCATTCAAACTTCTTAACACATCCCTAAATCAACTAAGGCAGCGACAATAGTTACCCAAGAGCACATTGTTCACGCCGAAGAGGAAAAGGAAGAGAGAGAGAGAGAGAGAGAGAGAGAGAGAGAGAGAGAGAGAGAGAGAGAGAGAGAGAGAGAGAGAGAGAGAGAGAGAGAGAGAGAAAGAGAGAGAGTTAGAAAGAAAGACATATAAATAGATATACAAATGGACAGACAGACACACATGCCTTAAGAGACAGACAGACGGACACAGCAATAACATCCAACCCTCTCTCATTTTGTTTTATTTAACCCAAGTTGAATCGCAACACGAATCGCAACCAACAAAGTTAGATAAAGTTAAGTAAAATTCTGTAAATGTTTTAGCCTCTTTGGAAAATTCCTGAGGATCGCAGAGAAACGGGAGAAATCGAGTCATGAAGGTCGGTGTGAATAAAAGAGTGAATGATACTGATAATGAATTTATTAGTATTGCGATGATTATTATTGTTATTATTATTATCATTATTATTATTATAATCATTAACATCATCATCATCATTATTATCACTATCATTATTATTGTTATTATTATTATTATTATAATTATAATTTTTTTTTGTATTACTATTATTTTTATCATTATCATTATCATCATCATCACCATCATCATTATTATCATCATTATCATTGTTATCATCATTATTATTTTTTTTTTTTCAATGTTATCGTTGTTATTATTATCAACAGTATTATTATTTTCATCATTATCATTATTGTTGTTGTTGTTATTAGTAGTAGTATTATCTGTGGTTGTGGGATGTCCACAGAATGTCTATCAGAAGTGGATAGATAAACTCGCGTAAATCCTTTGGTGATATATTGACAGGAGAGATTA
>NW_025918783.1:20000-22500 GCF_019202785.1 Penaeus chinensis
CGTGACGCGAAACCTGTTGACTTTTTCCCCCGAGAGATGGCGCAGACGGTTCCGAATTCGATATGTACTGTACAATTTCCAGTCTGGTTTATTATCTCCTATTATCTCTTCTCCCTTCTCTCTAATAATAGTTTCTTCCTTCGTTGTACAGAACAATTTCCAGTCGATAAGTATATATAGACGTTGGGTTTTGCTGCCACTGCGCGGTTTAATTTGGCTTGTTAATATTGAGGATTATATCTTCTCTCCATTCGTCTCTAATAGAAGTTTCTTCCTTTCTTCGTTGTTGTAATTCCTGTTGCCACGTATATTCGTTTTCATTACAGTTATTTCTGAAGTATTAGTTATAATATCTCCGCAATTAGGTTTTATCACTTCCATTGCTGTTATTATCATAATCTAATAGCATCTAATACATTCCATACTATCTTATCAATATCGCCATTAATAAACATTAGTGAATTTCAAGCATTTATAATAATCATCACTATCTTTGACATCTTATTTATTATATCACGATAACGAACGTAAAAATAATCGTATAAAAAGCAAGAATAGAGTGACGCTGAAGGTAAAGAAAAAAGAATAACGCATTATGACAAGGCAAATTAAAGATAAGGGAAATCCAGGTGGTTTTTGATAAGACGCACCTCAATGGGTTTCTATCTTGTGTTTAAGTACACAGAGTTCACTCATCTGCACCGCCCTTTTTTTTCTATATATACATTATCCCTCCCTCTTATCGTCCATTCTCCATCTCCATCTTCATGCCAAAAGGTTAGGTAAATTCATCACATTAAGTTAAGTGGGTTCCTTCTCTTGTTGCTCCTCTCTCGATGATATTGCGACGCGAAAAGGTCATCACAGCACAGCCACGGCGGTCGGAACATCAAGACAAGACCACTTTAGATAATGCCTCCCTCTTGCCTGCTCGCGTTTGATGCTGGCGCCGCGGGGAGATAGCCATCTGCGGCCTTTTCCGTGCGATAAAAAGATGAAGCTGAATTGATCTTCTATCTTTGACTGTACAAGGAGGACTTTTTTTATAGTTACTATCGATATGTATGATATGTATAGTGTTGTCCGCGTACCTCTCCTCTCAATGGTAATTGGAAAAATCGGAGTAACATTGTGGATATTTACATCATACTAAAGTAGTTTGATATTACACACAGTAATATCAGTATCTGCTGATATTTACACACACACACACACACACACACACACATACACACACACACACACACTACTCACATATATGTATGTATTGTATATATATATACTCATATATACACACATTTATATCTATATTTATATCTATCTATCTATATATGTATATCTGTACCCACATATATCCATAGATACGCGCACAGCACCTATCTTGCCACCTGGCCTTATCCCCGTCGCCACAGCCTGCGCGGGTCGTCGCTGAGGAGGCGAGGCGGCCGCCGCTTCTCGCTGGAACTATTTCCTGTCCTTCGAAGCAGGAAATAACGCATTTGTCCTTTAGAGTTTACGTTATCGCTTGCGTATATCTCTCTTCGAAATTACATTTCTGTTCGTCTGTCAGCTTACGATCAAATGTTATTTAGTAATGGAATGGAAGATTGCAATTAAACGGTCTCACAGGGTCTGTATAATGTGCCTGTGTCATAATATGTAGCTTATATAACTGTACGCAAGAGTATCGACGTAATCAAATGGGGTTTTGCGTGCATAAACGAATGCTGTCGTGCTTGTGTAATGAATGAATGTACATATCTAATCATGTATTAGTACCCACTCGCGTGACATGTCTCGCGATGTACAGAACAGAGCACGTCTTGTCAAGGAATGTTTCGCGTGTGTCCTGTTCAAGAGCCGTTGTCACTTCCATCACCACGCAATTGTCTTCAAAGTCGTAATTGTTCTGAATTATCTTTTGAGAGAAAGGATTATGCAAATGAGCTTAATTCGTCGACAACGCTGGCGGAAGATGCTGGTGGAGGATTCTTTATTTTTTTTTATCTTTTTTTTTTTCTTTTCAAAAGTGAAATTTACGAAAGTTAAAATTCTTCGTTCGGCCAAAATGGCAAATAAATGAATATTTTGGTGAGAGTTTGTAAATGTTGAAAGGCATTGGGCTCGTTATCCTTATATTTATTTTTGTCGTCTTTATTTCGCTTTAAATGGCTGTCAGTTCTAAACTGATCCGTAAGACTTTTTTTCATTTTCGCTTGACACCAAAAAAGCTTCGGAAATCCATACTATATCACCCCAAACTAAGAATAATCAATGCATAAACATTTAAACAGATATAAACATAAAAACAAACACTAAAAAAATATAGCAGAGAAAAATATAGTATGAAAAAAAACAGAATAAAAGAAATACTCCGTTTCCCCCGTCCTGCCCCGGGCTGTTCACAGTTTCACACTAACGACTTTATTGTTCACCTCAAAACATTGTCCCAAACTTTCAGAGCAGGGATTTTGGAACAACGGGAGGGAGGGGAGGGAGG
>NW_025918783.1:30000-35000 GCF_019202785.1 Penaeus chinensis
TTGTCTATTTTTTTCCCCCATGTTGAGAGTGAATGTTTGGCCTCCATTTTTTTTTTAATTTCATTTTCTTTCACATCTGTTCAAGACATTCTTTTCCAAAATGTTTCGTTTTCTCTCCACAGACGGAATGATTCAACTTAACCCAATTTGCTTTTCATTTTTTTTCTCTCTTTTTTAATCCTTCAAGAGATCTTTAAGTAGTAAAGGAGAAATTCTTCGAGTCCAGCAAAGTTTAACAAAAATCCCCTAAAAGCCATCCTTTTCAAAAATAAAACTGAAAAAATTACAACTTTCTCTAATCCATTTTCTTTAACTACCAAACTTTAAGCTTCTACAAAGAAAGCTTCCTTGATCTACCTTTCCAGAGCCTCAATTTTTTTTCTCAGTCTTGTCTATCTCCAGTCTTGTAACTCCAACCTTTTATACCCATCCGTTGCATCATAAAATATAAGAATGATTACTTATTTGGTGATTTTCAGCATTGCTATTATTATTATTTTATTCATATTATCACTGAGCAGAAAATAAAAGATTACTTAGCTGTGTTGCATTTACCACAAGTATAATGATTTTATTATTTTAATTTTCATAACCATTAATTCTAATGCATTATCAAACCTCCTCTCGTCATTCTGTTACTTTGTTTTTGAAAGCCTCATAACTAGTGTTATTACCATCTCAATTCATAACATATATTATGTAAGATTGTAGAAATAAAAACAAATATATATATATATATATAATTATAATTTTAAAATCCTTTACTCAAGATTCTCTATTCCAAGCACGGACACCTTTCATTGCTGTGCATTTTTATTCATACCTTCATATGTAAATCTGGATTAGCTTCATAATTACAATTGTTCTCATTTGTGGCAAAGGAAATAAATAGCATATCAGTTCTTAAAACTCTTGTCAATAAAATCATGCCTGTCATTTCCCTGTGATTCATCAGTGAGGACTTTCAGACATGAAGGTATTCTTATTCTGCCTCATATTACATGAATTCAATGTTAAGTTAGGTTATTCAATGTCATTTATGTGTCTGATTCTTTCAAGGATCCTAAAACTTCTTGAGAGCTAATGAAACACAACTATTTCATTGAGATCTTTATTTTTACTTACTATATACAAAACATATATAAAAGTTACTGGAATTATGTACATAATATACACATAAATACACATACAACTGTGGCAAGCTCACTGTGGACGTTACAAGTCTCAGTTTGAACAGTGATGAACTTTTTAAAAATTCTTTGTGACCAAAAAAACTGACACAAAATGACCACTTCAGCTTCCTTGTTCCGAGTTATGCTGAGGCTTCTCTGCATTGCTGCATTGCAACTCCCTGCTCTTCGTCACACTTGTTCAGACTTTGGCAACTTGTGTACATGGATATACATATTGAAATTGGCAGAATCTCCGAACCAAAATTGTCTTGTGTGTGTGTCTGCATATAGATATACATATACATATACATATGTATATATCTGTATATAATATATATATATATATATATATATATATATGTATGAAATGTATATATATATATATATATATATATATATATATATATATATATATATATAATATGCATACTATTACATACAAGTACACTTATCAACATATGCATATGTACACATATAAGTCTACAGACACATATAGATTTACATGTACATGCATGCACACACAGGTAATGTTTCTGTGACCATTACCAGACCCAGGGAAGGTTGAAGTGATCACCATCTTTACAGGGTTACGGTGTATAAACATTGTTAACTGTGGCGAGTGGGATCACCGTCTACCAATGATATCTACAGAATAAAATCTACTCCTGCTTCATCTACCGGGTAGACACGAGTGGTAGACGACCTCTACTCCTTCCTTTCTTTTCTCACACCAAAAGATCAGGTCACACGTCCACCAAACACTCGTCTGTACGTGTCTCTTTGTTACTAAAAAAATGGAAGTGGCAACACTGTATTACCATGTGGATGAACTACCTAAAAAGGAGAGAACAAAGTCAACAAAACATCGTTGTGTAAAACCAAGAACATTTTTGAACTCCAATGTAGGCTGTGGATGGAAGGGGATGGCTGCATCCGCTTCCATGGAAACCCCTTCCTTGAAAGGGGGGGCTATGTATTAAATAATGTTTATATACACACGCTAGCTGACCTTCTCAGCTTAGAAAAAAAACATAAGAACAACTTAAGCACTAAATCTCTCTCCAAGCACACGAAGACACACACTTGCATATATACACCTCTCGGTAACAAGGACACATGCTACAAAACAACGATGTGGAATATAGAATTTGTAGAGCATATACACAATACAATATCCGAGTCTCTTTTAACTTATAACTATTTTACATAAAAAACGTTTTAGCATGCGCACAATACAACAATCATGATTATCAAAATTATCCATCTCTTGCATACAAATACCAACAAATAATGATAGAACATACACATTCTGATGGTCTCTTGCAACATGTGTGGACTGCAATCCACCTTAACTTGTCACCTGCAACATAAAAGCTAACACTCACCCGAACACAACACCAAAACATGACCTCAAACAGAAGCAGAGAGATTATCAATCAATATTTGATTTTTTTTTCTTCTTTATCCTTTTTACATACAAGGAGGTTGAACATTTTGATTCAGGAGTATTAATCCATTAATTAATAACAAAAGAACATAAAAAAGAACTTAAGGAGACTTATAGTTACTTAACATATGTACATAAAAGCAACACGACTGAGCTATGTAGAGACAAGAAATAAAAGTCATGTAAATTTAACAGAATGTTTCATGAAGACCTTGTTCCATCTACATGCTTTAATGAGAGGTCGCAGGTGCCAAAAGGTGGGTAGTTTTCTCTACAAGGTCTAGAGAAGCTGCTCTAGGCCTTGGCTCTGTACTGGCACTGTCTGTACATGTGACGAAGATGGGCAGAGAAGGACATGGAAGTACTGAGAATGTATTGGTGTGTGTACAATTCTGCTGTAGGTAAGTGGACGCGCGCGCGCGCGCGCGCGTGTGTGTGTGTGTGCGTGTTCATATGAGTGTGTGTGTGTGTGCGTGTTCATATGAGTGTGTGTGCGTGTAGTATATACTATGATCATGATTATATGTTCGTGCCTGATTCTTTCTGCGCCAGCGTCACCAGACAGACAACTGCGGGCGCGAGCACTCCGCCTGAACCCCCTCGCGGCCCAGCTCGCGAGAGCAAGACGACCTCAAGAGCTGGCCTTCCTCAGATCTCCGTCTTGTGCTCTTAAGAAGGGGTCATTACGGAGGCACTGACACCTCTCAAAGGAAGTTCATGAAACAAAGAAGAAGAAGAAAAAGAAAACACGGACCTCGGGAACCCCTCTCTCTCCTCCCCTCGCCAGGAGCACCATCTTGACTGCTGTGACTTGACACTTTCTTCTTCCCCTTCCCCCATCTTGGGAACTGACAACAAGAGTCGAGGAGGAAGAAAGAAAGGAAGGGAAACTCTTCGTGGGGGAGAAACTACACAGCCAATTAACACCCACACTGCGTCGACTCCCGAGAGCCTAATCAACATCTCACAGACACATGGGGGGGGGGGGGGGTCATGGTGGGAGGGTGGGGGGGAGTAACTAACTACCTTTTGACTTCAATTACTTGAGAGAAAGAGAGCCCATGCATAGGAATGGAATCTCACCCTTATGAGCACCTATCCTTAAGGCTGAGAGCCCCTCCTTACATTTACAATCTTGGGTGACAATAAAGTGTTTATATACATACACATATAAGGGTGTATGTGTGTGTGTGTGTGTGTGTGTGTGTGTGTGTGTGTGTGTGTGTGTGTGTGTGTGTGTGTGTGTGTGTGTGTGTGTGTGTGTGTGTGTGTGTGTGTGTGTGCGTGCGTGCGTGCGTGTGTGTGTGTGTTTGTGCGTGCGTGTGTGTGTGCATGTGTATATATATATATATACATACATACATACATACATACATATATATATACATACATATATATATATATATATATATATATATATATATATATATATATATATATATATATATATATATACTACATGCACATACACAGCACATGTATGCGTGTGAAACTGCGAGGATGTTCTGACACCCTCGCCGAGAGCACGAGGGCGCACCTCAAGATGCACCCTCAACTAAGGAGAAAAAAATTAACATATACAAGCATCCTCGTAAAATAGAGGACTTCCTCTTTAAATCTTATCGTGTAAAGCAGACGGAAGGGGAAGCGACCGAGCTGTCCCCGGGCCTCCTTCCGTCTCTGTCTCTCCCGCCTGGCTTATGCAAAAATAACTCCCTGGCCAGAGTCCCTGGCTTTGCAAAATATCGTCTTTCCTGCCGCAGACGCAGGCGCACGCGCTCCTCTGATGCCTCGAACCCGAATCGCACACTTATATAAAAATGAACCTGAGCACATTCATCATGTGACGTGATAAAACTTCCTTAATCTCTTTTTATGTAACAGAATTCTCTGATGTACAATAAATCTAACATTCATCATAATATAGATCTCTGGGTTTCTATTCCTTAAAGTACGAAGCGTGCGACGAGGCTGTTGCGCCGTCTCTTCTCTCCAGCCACGACCCTCGTCCTCCTCCTCCTCCTCCTCCTCCTGCTCGTCCTCGTCCTCCTCCCTCGACCGCCCTCCGCCGGCGCCGCCCTCAGAAGTTGGTCTCCTCGGGCGTGTGCGTCGGCCGGAACTGGCCCGCCTCGTCAGGCAGGAGCCTGGTGACCACGGTGGCGGTGGTGGCGGCGGTGCCGGCGTTGGTGTTGGTGGTGGAGGGCGGCGGCTGGGGCGTGAGGGGCGCCGAGGCTCCCCCTTGGGCGAGGGGATGGTGGGCGTGGGCGGCGTGGTGGGCGTGGCTGGCGTGCTTGGGCCAGGCGGGGGCGGATTGTCACACGTAGCTCTCGGTGCGGCGTCCGAGGCAGCGGTTGTAGCAGTTCTTCCAGACGGCGAGCGTC
>NW_025918784.1:0-5000 GCF_019202785.1 Penaeus chinensis
TATAGGGATATTAAAATATCAATACGAATATATAATAATAAGGTTTTAATGAAAAGTTACTTTTACAATAATTTAATATTGAAACATACAAACAATCACATATATAGGGGGTAAAATATATTATTTTCTAATTTGGTATATTTCTTATATATCAACATATAGTCATTTTAGTAATACCGATACATCTCGACAGTTTGTCATTATAGTAATTGCACCATATTTTGACATAGTTCAATGTTCTCTTGACATAGTCGAATTGCTTTTGTCAGATAATTATTATATTTTTTCACTCGTTCATCCATGTGACCAACTCGTATTTTCAACTTTTCTATTTGAATATTCTGATTTTTATTCATTTGTTTTAACTCATTTATATCCTCAACAATAGTTTGATTCAGAGTTTCCTCTTTAAATGACTCTTGGGGTGATGACATTGTTCTTTCATTTTGAAGATCTTGTTCTTTAAAATGTTTGCGCTTTTGGGGGATCTTTTGAGATTGCTGAGTTTTGATAATTGACGCACGGTCAGGTGCTGGTTGTAATCTTAGCGAACCGTTGACTAAGGAATCCTCATTACTCCTCTGATTAAGGAATGAGGGTGATACTATTGCCCCGTTTATAGTCGATACAGAGGCATGAGAATCAGATACTTGTTGCATGTGCATCGAGTCGTTGACATCGGGTTCTGTATTATCTATTTGAATAGGAATAGGGTTTGATACTGTTGCCCCGTTTGTAGTCGATACAGAGGCATGAGAATCAGATACTTGTTGCATGTGCATCGAGTCGTTGACATCGGGTTCTGTATTATCTATTTGAATAGGAATAGGGTTTGATACTGTTGCCCCGTTTGTAGTCGATACAGAGGCATGAGAATCAGATACTTGTTGCATGTGCATCGAGTCGTTGACATCGGGTTCTGTATTATCTATTTGAATAGGAATAGGGTTTGATACTGTTGCCCCGTTTGTAGTCGATACAGAGGCATGAGAATCAGATACTTGTTGCATGTGCATCGAGTCGTTGACATCGGGTTCTGTATTATCTATTTGAATAGGAATAGGGTTTGATACTGTTGCCCCGTTTGTAGTCGATACAGAGGCATGAGAATCAGATACTTGTTGCATGTGCATCGAGTCGTTGACATCGGGTTCTGTATTATCTATTTGAATAGGAATAGGGTTTGATACTGTTGCCATGTTTATAGACTGTAAAGATATAAGAACTAATGTTCTAATTTTATTAGACATATATTAACTTTAACCCCCCTCCAGCACTAGTATTAAAATATCACATCCTGTTTATCAAGACATAAAATGTTTACAAAAGTAAAGATATTAATATCAATATATATTTATATATAATAGGTTTAATGAATATATATTAGGTTTAATGAAAAGTGTTTATATATAATCTCCCTTCATCTGGTTAATATATTCTCTTCAGATATCTCCTTATCATAATATGGTATATTTATATATATATATATATATATATATATATATATATATATATATATATATATATATATATAGAGAGAGAGAGAGAGAGAGAGAGAGAGAGAGAGAGGATAAAGGTAAAATAATTATATATAACAATTCTAATGATAACAATTCTAATGGTATTATTTTTATTTTATTTTACAATATTATTAAAAGTATATCTCTATATATACCCATATCTACACTACCACCAATTTGGAAGAAAATATTTTATATAAATTGACTTTACAAGGACCACTCGAGTCAAAGGCCAAAGTAATAGAGAATTATATGATCCTGTATATCTCTCTAATTTATTAAATACTTTTCTAATTATTATATAATATTTGTATACAATTTATATTTCTTGTATCAAGAAGTGATACACTGTTATATGTCCACTAGTTATAGTAGTCAATTTGCATCTCTTTACTATAGTCGGTCGTAGTTGTTCACTTGGATCTTTTCAACTAAATTATTTTTATCCATCAATAATGGTCTCAATTTATCGTAAGTGAAATATGGGCCGCCAGGAAAATCCACCAATTTAATGGAATTAAGATGCTTGAGTGGTTGCAAGATTTTAAGCAGATATTCATGTGATGGCATGTCCCTCGAGTCTAATTGCCTCTTGTCAAACTGTATATGTATTTTGCTGATATTGGTTGCACCATCTAGAAGGTATGAAATAAAAGCCTTGCCAATATGCCAATCGCCGCTAAATGGCGATATCGCACCATCGGTTCTTTTGCCGATTGGTCGTGTCAGTTTTAGCTTCTTTAGAAATGGGAAAGTAATTCGGCTACCATTTGGTCTTTTCAATTGTCCTTCCCTCGAGATGCATGAACGCGAGATTTTGAGTACCTCGAGAACGGGACACGCATCCGCTAAGGCGGAGAAAAAGTTGTAGTTTAGGTCATGGACTTCTGTAAACTCGAGGACAGTCAAGTCTCTAAGAGGACCATCCTTCAAGAGAACGTTATTTAGACTGTGATCGCTAAGTTGAAACTCGAATATTTTCAATGTGCATATATTCGGTATATTTTGTAAGGCCTGATCAAGGAATAGTGGTCCTCCTCCCAGACTGAGATTTTTAACATTTGGACATGTATCGATCAAATCCAACAAATTATTACTGGTCAAGCGTCTCTTGGTCGCGACCAGACCCATATCTTTATTTCGGATTTCGTGCGATGTATCCAGGTAATACTTTTCCATCCAAGTGTCTAGGTATGTGAGCGCAAGTTTTTTCTTGACTTTCCCTTCATCCTCTTTTCTCAGTTTGATGATGGCAGGTATTATGGACTCATGGAAGAGAAACTTCAGTTTTGAGAGAGTCTTCAGTAGAATATACACCTTTTCCGTTTCGTCAGTGTTGCTACTATCAAACAACCAGAGGTATTCGAGGGCTTTACAATGTGACAACTGTTCAATCCCACTCGTATTGCCCTTGAGTGCCTTTCCATTGTAAAAAATTCGTAATTCTCTTAAAGTCCGGCAATGATGAGCTATGGGACTGATAGCCCAGTGATAAGAGTGATCCTTCATATAATTGGGGATGAGGGTCAGCGACTGCAAATGGTGAAGTTTCGCAATCATATCGGTGAAGCGTTGCATATCCGTATGATGTACAGGTATCTCACACATGTTCAGGGTTCTCAGAGTTGAACAATGAGATATTTTCTCATATAAATTACTACACTTTTTCATCCATTCAGCAGTTTGAAATTTGGTCACGCCAGGCAACAGTAGCAGTTCTAGGACAATGGATTTTGCGTTATCCGGAATAAAACGCGCGTGCCAAGAAGATTGTAATAGATCAACATAATCATTTAACAAATGTTGAGGGATTTTAGATATATAGTTTTTTAATTTCTCAAGTTTCATTTTCATCTCATCATCAGTTTTTGAATTACTGATTGCACGTATGGCCGTAAACGTAATCTCCAAATTCTTCTGGAGAGAATCATATTGGTGAATTGGCGTCCCCTTCTTCTTCTTCGGATATCTACCCGTATAACCTACCGGCTCTGTCCCTTTTGCTAATCCCTCTATGGGATTATCAATGTCAACATATATGTTTGGCATTCTTCACTGTATTTTGTATTCCCTTGGGTCACTTATCCGTGGTGCAGCTTTGAGCCACTCATCTGTGGTGCAGCTAATGAGATCACCAATGACGTTGTAGACGTTAATATTTTCATCGATGATTCATCATCCAGTCTTGCGGATGTCACATCCGGTGCTTGTGGTTTATCAAGGACAGGATATATATATATATTTATTTTTAAAACTAACACTGGAGAGTCTATGAAATTGTCAACATTTCTATCTATATATAATTTATAAATTTAATTTATAACACATATTTATATATTGCGCATTTGTAACCCATCTAAAAAAGTTTCATATTTTTTTCCGGCTTGAAGTTAGTTATAAAAACAACAAATAATTAACTCTGATATATTTGTAAATCAACTTAAGACAAAAATACAAGACAAGAATAAACAAGACAAGAATAAAGATAATCGTATAACAAATATAATATATAAAAAACGATCTGAAGGTTAAATCAAAAGTGAATACAACTCAATCTATTTTATTCTAACCTAACCTATACACCTTATTCTTATTCTAATTGGCTTGTTCAACAGTATTTTATTATATATATATATATATATATATATATATATATATATATATATATATATATATATATATATATATATATATATATATATATATATATATATTTCTATGAGCAATTAAATCATAAATCCGTCGATCGAGTCATAGACGTCGGAATCCGCAGTATCCTCTTGACTAGGATCGGTGCTTGATAATGTTACCATGTTTGTAATCAATGTATTTTTTTATGAGACCCAAGTACGTTTTGCATATACATCAGGTCGTAGAGTTCATTTTTCTTCTTATCATTAGTCATGAATCCGTCGATCGAGTCGTAGACATCAGAATCCGCAGTATCCTCTTGACTAGGATCGGTGCTTGATAATGTTGCCATGTTTGTAATCAATGTAGTTTTATGAGACCCGAGTACGTTTTGCATATACATCGAGTCGTAGCGCTCATTTTTCTCCTTATCATTAGTCATGAATCCGTCGATCGAGTCGTAGACATCGGGATCCGCAGTATCCTCTTGACTAGGATCGGTGCTTGATAATGTTGCCATGTTTGTAATCAATGTAGTTTTATGAGACCCAAGTACGTTTTGCATATACATCGGGTCGTAGAGTTCATTTTTCTCCTTATCACTAGTCATGAATCCGTCGATCGAGTCGTAGACATCGGAATCCGCAGTATCCTCTTGACTAGGATCGGTGCTTGATAATGTTGCCATGTTTGCAATCAATATCATTTCATAAACAAGCAAGGCACCAATTATAACAATCTCTATAAATAAGGCCCCAACTACAGCAACCTCTACGCATGTACATCGAGTCGTTGCACATCGAGTTGTAGACATTGGGTTTTATATTATCCCCTCTCTTGACTAGGAAT
>NW_025918784.1:7500-29585 GCF_019202785.1 Penaeus chinensis
GAATATTTTATTGGATTATATATATATATATATATATATATATATATATATATATATATATATATATATAATCGTTTATAGAGGTAATAGAGGTATCAGTACCTCTTTTAATGATTGATCTATATAATCAATATTCTAATGTTTTATAATGAAATGACTGAATTTATATGCTTGGGGTGGGCTTATTGTATGAGAAACGTTTGACTTTTACTAAAGCTAAGTGTCAATTTCGTTCTTTTTAAAATAATTATAATGTTATTATACATATGTAATATGTTTCAGAATATGTAATATGTTTCAGAGGTGATGTCCAGAAAAATAACACCGAATGATAAAACAAAGCAAGCAAAGGAAATATTAAATGAACCAAAACTAAATCATGACAAGTTGATTTGCTTTATTTGTTACAAGGTAAGAATATTCATATGTAAGATATTATGGTGATGGTAGTAGCATGACCCCCCCCCCGCAACTTGAAGCTCAGAATACTGCCCAAAGTTGGGCGTGCCCAGGTTAGCAACATGGTACATTGAAGGGGGGAAGTTAAAATAATCTTTACTTGCAGCCTATTCGGGCTGTAAACAAAGACCAACCTGTTCTGAGCTCTATTTTTTTTTAAAGTAAACATTAACCATCATCATATAATTAGTTATTTATCTGATTTTCCTTTTTTTTTCTCTCTCTGCAGCAATATGTGAAATTGAAGAGGCATATGAGGGACGTGCATAAAATGACGGGAAGGGACCTCGAGATAAAATACAGCGAGGCGAGAACGTCGCAACACACCTCTGTCGCCGCCGGCCTCCGTCTGAGCAATTGTAACATTTGCGGCAAGGGCGTGCGGCACATGAAGTGCCACCTGCAGAACATGCACGGACTAGAGCCGGGCAGCGACGCGTACCGATCGGCGCTGGGCACGAACGCCGAGCGTCTCCGCGCCCCGTCCGCGGCCCGGCGGCAAGCGAACCGGGCGAGGAGAGAGGGCCTGGCCAAGATTCCGCTGTCGGTGCAGGCGTGGATCGGTCACGAATCGCGGGGAGGACTGACCGTGGACGAGCGAGGCATGCTGCGCAACATGCGACTGGTGATCGAGATCCTGGCGCGGCATTCGCTGACCGTCATGGACCTGATCGAGCACCGGACGGTCAAGCGATCTTACGAGCTGTTGTACGCCGCGCTGGAGCGGGAGCGGCGCTACAAGCACATGAGCATCAACGTCATCCTGGGACATCTCAAGCGTTTCCTCGAATGGGCGTGTGCCGAGGTCAACCATCCCCTGTGCGAGCTGACCAAGCGCGAACACGCCTTCTATTCCAGATTGTGCCGCAAGAGGGGCGACCTGGAGAACATGAATAGAAAGGTGGCCGAGTACGTGCCCACGATCGGCGAGATGGGACCCCTGATCCGCTGTGCGAAGCATCGGGATGTCGTGAACGGCCTGATCGAACGACCGCGAGCGACCCTGGCCGAATGCAGTATCGACCTGATCCACGCCGCGCTCGCCTGGCCCCTGATCATCAGGGCGGGAGCGAGAACGGGCGTCGTGCGAAACCTGCTCGTCAGCGAAGTGCTGGAGGCGATCGACACGTCCGACGGCGTCATCGTCAAAGTCAAGCAGCACAAGACATCGTCGCTGTACGGTCCCTACCAGATTGGACTAACCGCCACCGAGCACGGCATGCTGGTCAGCTTTATTCGGCACAGGGCATGGAAGTCGGACTACGTTTTCTCGACGAACCGCGGCACGCCCTTTTCCCTGGCCAACATTCAGCGTTTCATGCGGAAATTCTTCGAGCGGTACGACCTGCCCGACTTGCGTATAGCGAGCGTGAGAAAGTTTCTGACCACGCAGGTTCACAGCGCGGGCGACGATCGGATTCAGGAGGCGACCGCGTCGCTGCTCAAGCACAGCGTGAAGACCGCCAAACGCGACTACAAGGCCATGCAGCGCGATCGGCACGCTCTCGACACGGCCAATCACCTGTCGCGAATGTTGCGGGACCAGCTGAAAGAACGGGATGAAAACGACAACAATAACAATAATATCGAGACTATTAATAATAATATTAAAGTAAATTAGTATATGTATTCGTATAAATAAATATTAACTTGTATAAATAAATATTAATATGATATATAATATTTTATCTAGACGAAATTAAAGGTATATCATTAGCCATTAAAATGAATACCGATATTCACTCAATCGAACATGGTCTTAAGACAATATCAAATAAAATCACTGATATACATAAAGACTTAAATAATAAATATTATACTTTTGAGAAAATTTATATTGGAGGTATAATATCACGTATATGTGACATAAAGAAAGAATTTTTGTCAAATATAACTTTATCATATGAAACAAATAATTTACAAACTAGAAAATATATCTTTCCCGGAAAAAAATATGTCGATAAAGTTATAATATTAATACGTGAGTTAGATCCATATTTTGAAAATATATCAAGAAATTACTATAAATTTGAAAAACATCATAAGGATATGTATCATATTTTTGATATTATTCACAAGAAAACTAAAAACGAATCATCGCGTGGTAATATAAATAATATTAATAAAGAAATAAAAACAATCATTCGGCAATTCGAAAATTTCTATCAAGAGCTAAGGAGTCAAATAGTAACCCTGAATACAACTATGTTACTTCTACAGAATGAATTAAAGGATTTACTCATTATAATTTCACATTTTTCATATTGTCATAGTGAAGACTATAGAGATTCGATTCATAATGATAATTGGATGGAGAGGACTATATTTAAATATGATTAAATATTTTATATTTTCTAGAAGCTATATGGAGAGAGAAAGTTGATACCCATTAGTAGATATAAAGTAAATATAAATATATATATATAAATATATATATAAGGTAAAAAAATAATACATTCTATAATATTCTAATAAAATAACAATATACAATATGGGAAGTATTGTAAGGTACGAAAAAACATTAAACAAATTATTTACAAGTTTTGATTCAGGTATCACAGATATTATGAAAAAATGCTCGATTAGAAACGAATATTTGGAAGAAATATGGCGTCTTCAGTTTCTATTAGATAATGTTTTAATACATAAAAAAGTAAACATAAATGAATTTGTAAAAATTATTGTGACATTTAACCAAAAACAATATTTTGATAATGATGATGAAACTAATAATAATTATTATAATGATAATGATGATACTTTCAATAGATTTATATTAAAAAGAATTTTTGATAATGATAATGACACGGATGATACTTTAAACGAAGATTTTACAATTTCAACAATCGATACTAAAGGAATATCAAAATTAAAGCAAACGCTTTTAAATATACACAAATCTATAACAACAGATACCACCGATATTGTGGATATCGTTCATAATAATAAATATACTTCCGATATAAAAAATGAATATATAAAAGATCAAAAAACTATTATTGATGAACAATTAGACATGTGGAATAAAGAGTTAAAGGTAAGTTATGCCATGGCGAGTGAATCTTTGGATTTTATTTTAAAAATAATAAGAGATATGGATAATAAAATTAATGAATTAGTGGAATCTGGTGTCGATGACCATATACAAAAGGAATGTTTTATGTTTCATCTTGACATTATAAAGTTTTCGGATTGGTGCAAAAGGAAAAACATAGAGCCTGACATTATTGAGGTTGATGAATGATATTGATAAACCAGACACCATTGCTATATTCATAATAATCCCATATCTGTATACTGTATAAGATGTTGATAATTTAGTGAGTTGTCAAAAACAACTATAAATATATTATATATAAATGGTTATATGTTTTATAGAAACATGTAGATTTATATAAATATATATATATATATTACAAAATGGGAATTTGGATGATCTTGTATTGGTTAATAGCAGGTTATATATTATATGTATATATATCCCATAATATAGATGAAAAATTAAAAACAATCCCCCATAATAGTATATTCTGTTATTTAGAACTGGATACGATAAATAGTATGAATGAATTATCTGATCAATCTAAATCTGCAGTTGTCACCAAAATAATTCCATATCTTTCGACGTTGACCACTATAAGGTTATTAAATAAATATATATACAAGTAAAATTATAAAGGTATATATATATTCAAAGAAAGAAAAAACCTTAGGATGCATAATATTGTACAAGGTATTATATCTTCTTCTAATATACAGGATAGTAAGGAGTTTATTTGTTCCGAAGCGGATATTATCATCATAATTTTGAATAAAAACTTTATTCTAAGTGATAAGAGAACAAGTATTACCAAACATAAAAAAAATATCGAAAAAACCTACATATCAACACTGTTATCAAAATTTGTACATAAAAAAAGCATCAATAAAGCCTTATCCAATTTGTCATATTATATACAAAATGAAACAAGAACTAAGAAAGAATATTTCATACTCATGAAAGATTCAAAGTGTATGGAGATTTATTCTCACAAGTCGTCGTTTATACACGACACCGGTCATGTTAATAAAATTAATTGTACATGTGAATGGAAAACGAAACCATCAAGCTTTCTTTTTCGTTCACCACCACCATCATATAAAAAATTTAAGTGTATAAAGTCACGTTATATTTTTCTTTTCACCAGTCAATATATTCCATCGATACTCCAACAATTTATTGATGACTCCGTGAAACTGTCTATAAGAATAATATATGTTACATCTGAAAAAGAAGCTACGAATATAAATCTTGGTCGGATAGTAGATCATCTTCCAAATAATTGTATAATTACAGTATTGATTCAACGTCTAAATAATAATGGTTAACCTCAACAAATAAATACTTTTGTTTAATAAAAAATCTGATAAATAGATAATAGAATTTCTTTTTATATCCCTTCAATAGATGATTATTTAAAATTATTCATAATTATTGTTTAGAGAATAATAGTTTATTTCATATAAACTAAAATTTATATTTGATTATCGTTAGTATCAATAAAGACACTTGTATTCTATGATAATAGAATTTCTTTTTATATCCCTTCATTAGATGATTATTTAAAATGATTCATAATTATTGTTTAGAGAATAATAGTTTATTTCATATAAACTAAAATTTATATTTGATTATCGTTAGTATCAATAAAGACACTTGTATTCTATGAACAAACCCAAACAAAAAAATGTCAGAGATATACGAATATGTTGGAGATATACCAAATCCATACGATCCTAATTTTTCTTTCCATTTAACTCAAAGGGATAAAAGTGAAACAGTGAATCCGATCGGTGGGTTTCTTCCAGGGGAGAATATTGTCAACGATTTTGCGTCCATAGATTGTCACAATACCTTAGTATATTGTAATGCTGATGTATCATCTAAAAATTACATTTCACAGTGTCAAGTATGTGATACCATTGGAGGAGGAATATGTCTAGAAGCATCTCATTTATCCAAATATAATACTTTGATGAGTAGCATCACAATTAATAATGATATTATTAATAATAATAATAATAATAATAACCATACAGAGGTTATCAATGCTGATAATGTCTTAAAAAATGATAAGACTATAAGCGCTAATGTGAATAATATAAAGGAAAAAATCGGTATATGTGTACCAAAAGGAAGAAAAAATGATGAATTGAACAATAAAATTAATCATTACACCACAGATATTGTAGTAGGGGTCATTGGTGATTATGATCATGTATATGATAATAATGGTTTACGCGTTGAGCAAACTGTTGTAACGAAAACGACCATGTGTAAAGATGATAGAATCGTTAGAAAAAATGTACAATTGGTCAGAGCAGATCCTTTGGCGGCGAGTTTTATGAACTGTAACGACATTGTTATATGTGGAGGCGAAGGCGTGGGTTATCCCATACACCCTCTGAAAAAAACTCTTGTGCAATCTGTGGACGATATCGACTTTGATATTGTCGGCGAAGCTGATCTCCTAAGTTGCGGATGCGCCGAAGGCTACACTATGATCAAAGATCCCGTGACTAATCTACCAACGTGTCAAAAGGGAGGAGGACAACGACAGGGACTTTCTTGTCCCGTGACCATAACCGACGGCGTCACCGGGACGGTACGATGTGTCTGTAATCCTGCAACTCAAGTCAGTTTATTCGAAGTGGTTGATTCCATTACAAAGGGAGGGTTATCTACAGACTATTCTATAGATATGGTTCAAAGTTTTTCCGTTTTTAAAGATGAAATATTAGAGGGTATGGATACTTGCATACCCAAACCAGGGGTGGACCCGAGAGTCTCTGCTTTTGGTTACAGTTTCGCGGCTCATGTATTTTATGATGATGTTGAGAACGATAATGGCTCATCATTCAGACTAGAAAACAATAATGGAGGTCATCTTATGACCGGAGGACTCGTTAGGCGAGGAGGGGTTACCAGTGGAGGTGACTGGATATCCATTATAGATAAAGAACGTACCCCTTCTTCACCTACTGCTGCTGCTAGTAATCAACATGAACAGAGAGCCTCCTACTCTATCGGAGGCGTTAGTCCGTTTTTAGGCACGGGAGGGATACCAGCACATGTTTGGGGTGGTGATCTATGGAACGATAATAATATTATAGTTGGTGGGTCTATACCAGATAGAGATCACGGTATCGTCCATCCCAACGGATCACTAAAAATGGTACCTCCATCAACCACAGGTATACCTGGTGTTGGAGTAACTTTAGAACATGCTGTAGGAATGATCGCTTCAGCGGGCCGATATTATCCCGGTGGTGTATACAAGAGAGGCGGTGACTTGTCAACAAGAAATTGTGATATTAACAGGGAATCGTGTTTTCTCGAAAAAGTTACAAACATGGACAGAGATAATCCTCTGACTCAAATGATGAGTACGAATGATCCTGGAGCGTGTGCAGCGGCTTTTATCGTACCCTTTTTTCACGACAAGTGTTATACTGATTATGAGAACGACCCAGCAGCGGCTCGCCTGCCCCGAGAGGCGCCCACGCAGCGACTGGGGGGTTTAACGGGACATTCCCATTCACGGCCCATGGCTTGGGCTATAGGCTATACACCCATTGAACGTCTCTTTAGATATTTTTGTTCAACCTCAAATAAAAGTTTACCCTTTCCCGATAAAATCATTTCTATGTTTCCTCATATGATTCAGAATAATTTTTCCGGAGATGACGACTGGCAGCACCTATTCGATAGCGACTTTTCTGAAACCCGCGTTGATTTATTAGGCGGCCTGTTCATTCAACCAACGACGATATGTGGTTCGGGAATGAGTTCCCTCAACACAAAATGGACGGAAGAGATGATTTCCGTTAATTTACCGTGTCTTGTGGATCACTATAAAATAGACGACGGCAGAGCACGCATTGTCGATGAGAGCGTTACGAACCAAGAAGTTAAAATGAACTATACGAGATACCCTACTGCCCAAAACCTCGTTGCCAACCAAACGGGCATGTATACGGGTTTTTCGTTGCCAGGAGGCAAAGAAAATAGTGTTTTTTCTAATCATCAAAATCGTCACCATAATGAGACGTACAACTTTATCGATACATCTGTATTTGGTGCAGAAAATGTCATATGGAATAATATAGGATTCACAACATTAGCCCTGCCCCAAGATATACCTGTTGCCACTTTACCCGAAGAATTGAGATTTTCCAAACGAAATGATTCATTTGGCTTGAGTAAAACATCTCTAGCCGATTTTAAAAACAAGTATGCCAAATTTGAGGACGAGTTGGTCGATTTCTCGTTGGCAGAAAAGGACAACATCTATAATCCTCCCGCCGTTTACGAAGATGTCGTTGATTTTCCCTCTAAATATATAAACGATTGGGTTCCGGGAAGACGCGATGGTCTAGTGCCGTCTTTAAATTTAGCAGAATCCTTTTTTAAAATGAGACCTTTCTGTTCGAGATATTTCTTTACCAATAAACCAGCAGTGTTATTTAACGACTGGGGAAGCAATCCGCATACATCGGGCGATCTCTTTCAAGGTATTGCGTCTGCTCCCTGTAGTAAATATGAACTAGGAGGTTATGCAGGATATCCGTCCTCAGGCTCTCTAAACCAGTATGTGACCCTATTGTCGCCTCGTTCTTTTGGACCAGGGAACGCCGCTCACGCTGACAATGATTTAGATGAAACGAGTCTTTTTCTAGCGGTTAAAGTGTTATTACAGTCAAATAAAGATATATATTCTTATCTAATGGATTATGCTGCTAAACAAAAATGCAAATGTCTAACAGATATATATTGTTCCGAAAAGGAGAACGAAAATAAGAAAGAAGTTGCCGCGGCACCGAGTAGAGGGAATAGATTTTCCCCATATTTGTTTTGTCGATCAACGCCCAGACATCACTTGCCCTTAATGTATGCTCTCCTGAGAATTCAGAATAGAGACCCGTCGGTTATTGACGCCCTTACCAAAAAGAGTCAATTTAACATTTTACAAAATTTAAAAACAGAGAATCATGCATTACCGGTAGCAGCTAATCGGTTCACAGCTACGAGAAACAATGCGGCCTTTACACATTTCTTTGCCAGAGAACCTATAGTACCCTACGACCGCACTATACCGTTATCGTCTTTAACGTTTCCACGACCATTAGACTATCATAGTGATGCTATTCTACAGAGAGACGATTGGGGATACAATGTCCTCCAAGGCGAGCCTCAACATTTAATGATAAAAGACGCGAATGGACAATTCATTCACGAGCGACTCATAGACTTTTACGAATCTTGCTGTAGAGTCTCCCCTAATATGATATGTTCCGATACATTCTCTGCATGGCACGAGGGCCCTAAAGGAATTGTGGCCATGTACGGGACACCTGTTATGGGTAATATTAAAATGTTTCACAGCGTTCACCCTACTGAAAAAACTCGACGAGAAACATCTCCGCTCCCCATGAGAATGATACACACGTACAGTATTAATACCCCGTATATGGGCGGTTTTGAATGTGGACAGACCCCCGCTGAAGGCATGTTAACGCGAGGAATAGAGGCATGGTATCATCCATTTACCAAATCACCACTGGGTGATGAGGTGACGACTACTCTCGAAGGAATCAGAGCGAGAACGCAAGAGCCCTTTGAGCGATTAGCTGTGAGAGGTTTTAGAGAAATACACCAATCCCTGCTGGCTAAATATTCCCTTTTGTCACATTATGGTATCGATGGTCTGATTAGCTTTACATATACTGACAAAGAATCTCGTAATCCAACATCTATGAACAATGGATCTGCTCGATATCCCTTTGCCTGCCAGAGCGACAGGGTCCCCTTTCCCTTAACGATGCAAATGACAATGCAAACGAGAGCATTACTTGACATGAATGTAAATAAGCAAATATCTAGTAATATAGAATTTGAAGAGAGGAACTATACAATACATTAATAATATCATAAGATGGCGAAACAAAACAAAAAGGGACAAGATGAACCGATAATATTATGTATAGAATGCGATCCTCCTATATTTAATAAGAAAGAAAGATTAAATGAAAATAATATAAAAGAACACATGTTACAATCTTCAATTTGTTGGGTGCCTCGAATTAGAAAAAGAAAGGTTTATATTTTATGTTTATGTTCCAGTGCTAATACTATAATCGAATTACAGAAAATTGCCCATACTGTTGATTTAATTTTATTATATATAAAACAAATATATAATCTAAAGTTACAAAAAAACTATCTCGTTTCTCCTACAGGATATAATCTATTACTCTATAAAAGTGGTAATGATAATAGTCATATTAATAATGATAATAAAATATCTGTTATGGATATATGGGTATCAACGGCTAGAAGTGAAACTATTCGATTTTTCGAAAAGCAAAATATAAATCAATATATACCAAACCTATATTTCAATGATAATAGTAAGGATATTAAAAAAATATTAAACAATTGTCTTTCTCAAGTTAAATATATATCTCGGTTATATTGAAAAGATGAAAAATATAAGCATAGTATGAGGATGTGTGGTAAGTTTTTTATATATATATATATATATATATATATATATATATATATATATATATAATATATATAATATATACATATAATATAAGGTATATCTATCTTATTCATTAATCATGTAACTAAAATAATAATATTAATAATAGTAATAATAATAGTAATAATAGTAATAATAACAATATTAATAGTATTGATAAAAATAAAAAGAAATGGATTATTGTCATCAGCTCATCAGCTCCATAAAAAGACTCAATACCTTAATTTTACAAGCACATTGTATACAAGGATCTACAGATTTAATAAAAATGACATCGTTATACTTATTTCGGGATGTGTACAATATCATACAAAATACACCGATTTTTTTATCGGAAATGCCCTATTCTATGATCATTGTTATAAAAGTATCGAATATAGATATCAAACAATTTTTTAATTTATATACACCAAAGAATTTTTTTATAAAACATTTAAAATCCGGAAAGGTAAATTATCCTGGCGTGCTTTATAATAAACCTTTTCTACAAGTTATGCGACACCTCGAATCGTGGTTTGATAAAAGACTAAGAGATAATTGTCCAAATTGCAGTATGGGAATTAGGGAAAAGATATGTGGCTACAGTAACGATCTTGATATGGGTTTTTCATTGTCTTTTCCGATAATGGTCGATGTATCTGGTTCACCTTCAGAAAACAGCCGTATTGTCGATTTCCGAATGATATATATAGCAGGTTATTCTAATAACGAAAAAGAAAAAGTTCACGGTGTTTTCTCGTTTCCAATTATATCTGGAACTTTATTAGAATGGTCTACCCGTGATAGTGATGTTAATAACGATTATAGTTATAATGGTGATGGTCCGAGTAATAATAACATTATTAAAGGAGACAATGATGATGAACCCGATAGCAACAGTAATTCCGTTTCTAAAATGTGTTGTTTACTTCATTATTTATGGACAAGAGAACTTTCAAGAGAAATGTTTGAATCAAATACTTGTCTCGTAAGAGCATTATCTATAAATCCTACCAAAGTTAATATTAGTAATATTCGCAATAAACAATATCTTACCATCAAAAAAACATATGAAACTATAGGATGTAACCCTAGCGAATCGGTATATGTACAAGAATTTTTAGATAAGGTTAAAGTATTATTGTTACTTTAGTGAATGGCAAGAAATAAGATTGTAAGTAAATTTTATATATTTTTTTATTATTATTATTATTATTATTATTATTTAAATTGTATTCGTTATTAATCATGGATGCATTCGTAACTATATTCTGTATACCAGTTGGATGTATTATTATCATTCTTTTATTACTTTTTATTTTGGGAAATCATCATATGATAAACTCGTCTAAGCAACTATTCACCGGTTATGATCAACAAGTTACTACAATCAAGAGTGAACTGGAGAGTTATAAAGAAATGATGAAAAAATTTTGGAGTTCTACAAACAAAGAAAATCTACACAAGTATATGTTTAGTATTGAATCGGATAGTGACGGAATGGGAATGAGGTATGGAAAGTATGAATATCAAATAAAAGATTATATTTTTAAATTTCAAAGCAATAATCCGAAACATGTACAAGTGGAAACAGTAAATAGGGCCGCTTTCCTTAATCTGTCAAAGAGAACCCTTCGGAGATTTACAACTCCACCTGATTCTTCCAATAGTATTATTAATCCACCTAATTCTCTCAATAGTATTTCTAATAAAATTCATAAAAAGGACTTTATTGTAATGATATCGATTAACAATATATACTTTATTAATGATGTAGAAAATATTAATCATGATGAATTTGTAATTGAAATTGTAGCTGATATTCATATGTGTATGGATCCGCAAAATAAAGCAGATAAAAGAAAATGGAACATGTCTATCGTAAGTGCTCAAGGTACATCCGGATCCGGATTCAAAAACTCAATGTTATTTACATTGAATAATAATAAAATCGAAATAACTCCCAAAGGAAATGTCCAAAATAAAATACTTTTACATGTACGGCAAGATAAAAAAGTGACCCCTAGACTCGAAGGGAGTTGGAAATTATGTGTACTCTTTGAGGAAATGGCGTGATATGGCTGTATTTAGTAAAGACTTATTAAAACAATTTATAATTTAATTTCGTCTTTTATTTCTATCATATAGTGGTATAAGATACATTTTTATTGATAAAATGTATTTATCTAGATTACTGATTTAGACTTAATTTTTATTAAAATTTCAAAAAAGTGAAGCAGTCGATTAAAAACACATATAAACGCTTTAAGGCAATTTGTTTTTTCTTTCTCTCTTTTCATTTCATCGTAATGTATATGGTCGTCCTCCACCATATTAGAGCAATTTGTGTTTGTATCTCTTTTCATCTTATTACAATATATATGGTCTATATTAAACCAATTTCTTTTCTTTTTCTCTCTTGTGTTTTTTTTCATCTCATAGTCTATATTATTAAATGATTTTTGTTTTTGATATGCATGACATTCGGTGGCGGCGGCATTCTGATCATTGTCCACTTTGTCTGGAACTGTATTTTTCCTTTTGCTTTGGGCGTATGCCATCTTGACAATATTGATGAAATGTAGTTTCTTTCTTTTTTTTTCATTGCTAAGATTTGTATTATTTAATATGACAGGATTAGTGGTATCTGTATTGTTTACATCATTGTTAATGATATCATTATTATCACAAGCACTGTCTGTATCAATGGTATTAAATGATACATGTCTTTCTTTTGGGTTATTGGTTATAATTTTATTGTCTTCTTCTTCATTTTCTCCTTTTTTATCAATGTATATATTTTCATATATATTTTCATATAAGGATGAGGAAGCAGTATCCTTATGACGTGGAATATCTTCAAAGGAAAATGTTCTATTTAGCTTCTCTTTTTCCTTATCGGTTAATATAATATTCACACCATTGTCTGTATTTACTTTTAAATCTTCCCTCTTATCAGTCATAGTGTAATTGTTGTGAACTTTTATTCATAGACAGACATGAATATATATAGATTATCGTTTCTATTTTTTTTCATATAAATTTAATATGTATATAAATAAAGATTTATATTTAATTATATATATATAATATATATTTGATAATCAATAATTATATTATTATTACTTATATATTATATATATATATATATTTATATTCAATGGATACAAGTAATATAAAAGAAACGTGGAATATACCACAAGAGCAGAAACAGAGCGATAATGTAACAGTTCTTACAGACTTTAATGACAATGTAAAATTTTATATGGGCCCAATGTACAAAGATATAGCCTGTATGATAGAAGAAGATAAATCTAGTAACATTACGAATAAATTGTTTATAATTTTCATTATCTCTCTTAGCCTATGTTATTGGGGTGTTGTATTGTATCGATTGACTTTGTATTATGAACGCTTAAAGAAAGTTAGTTCATGTAACAACTTGATTAATACTTAATACGAATGTTTCATGTTGATGGTAACAGGCATATATAAATAAACCCTATTGGGATACATGTAGATGTTATTATTAAAAAAAAAATGCCTACAATAGAAAAGGTGGAACTGGACGTTGATAAACTCGATGAAATTTCACATCATGAAAATGCAGCTCACCATCACAATTATAATACGACTCTTAATCTAATTGACACTTCTTCCCTCGAATTCCAATTGAATACTTGTGGCACTATAACGGATAAAGAAACTTTAAAACAAACCATCAAATATATAGATATATGGCCGAGAATTATTATAGTTGAAACAAATAATCGTATTACTAACGAGTCTATATCAACTTTGAGCTTAAACAAATTGATCAAGTTTAGATTCGAGGCATTAAACAAGCACGCGAGCAGTGATGATGGTCTCTCTACAGACATTATTCAATCTACAATAAAAAGACTAGAATATATAAAATCCGTTCTACCGACAATAATCATTTTACAGCCTAATGAATGGGAAATAAAAGAAACGGGAAGAATATATTTTTCATTAAAGGGCCATGAGGGGTTACAAGATTTGGTAAGTGTTTTTGATGTCGCTTTCGAAGATTGGATATCAAAAACATTGTCAGTCATCAGTCTGGATACGGAAGCCGTCTTCTATCCACATCTTGATATTTTGGACATTGTACTAAATCATAATGCATTACTCTCGACATGCAAGTTGTTTAGTACTCGTCTAAAGAGACAAGTCATATTCAGACTCAAAGGAACCCATCTGGTCATAACTTCTCCATTGTATTCTGGCAAGACCAATTATAATTTTTTAACAACAGAAAAGTATAAAAAACGTAAGCATGATTTAACGGATAACGATATAATACTTATGATTGAAAAAGGCCTCTATCAAAATCACCACTCTATAGAAAAGATTAAAGATATTACATCTTACCATAAACCAGAGGAAGATTATGGTTGTATTCATATTGATAAAAATTTTCGCTATTCAGTGAAGGATGCCGATAAAAAAACTATTCCATTAATGTTAACACAAGGGTTTATTCCTGGCTATACCGTATTGGATGGAATTAGTAGTCATGAGGAGGAGAAGGAGGATGATGATGATGGTGGTGGTAGTAATGGTGGTGGTGATAATTATTATGACAATAGTACAAGGAAAAAGGAAAATCAGTTTAAAACAGCTCATTTTTTAATAGCATGTGCAGTCATCGAGAATACACATGAGCGAAATAGAAATGCGAGGGACGAAGGTGCAACTGTAACCACGCATAAGCGTGCAACTGGGACCACATATAACACGATGGATGAGAGAGTCGATGAAGCTACATGCAAAGACGATAATAATAGCGTTACAATGGATGATGAAACGATACATGTTAAAAGAACGAGTGGTAAAGATATGGAAAATCTCTTAAAGACGAACAATGATACGATACATAAAGTTAATAAAATATCGACCGAGAATTATGCATTGGTTTCTTCAAATTGGAAAGTGGATACGGTGGCTGTTTTCAATAATTTCATCGACGCGAATAAAGTCATATCCCAGAATGCCGAGCACAAACATATGAATATCAAAGTCGATATCCAGATAGATGGAAAAAATCTCGCATCATCCACCATTACGGGTCTTAATGCCATGAACGGGTTATCCGTTTTCAGAGGAGGCAGATTAGTGTGCGATTCCGATGGACGCGTGCATTTTCGCCCCATCTTTGACGAGTGTTTTCCTGAGCAGTATTATCCTCATATTCCCATAAACGAATTAATATCCTATTTACTAGATCCTCCACAGTCTATCCGAGAACGAGAGGTCGCCAGTTACGAAAGATATCAACCTGCCGTCAGGTTATTGTACAAGATACTGTTTGAAAATGATATAAGAGACAATGAAACATCTGAGCCTACAAATAATGACAACTTTGTAAAAAGAATTTTAACTAAAATGAATAAATTAACACTGCTATTGTCACAGAAGCTGTTCAGTGTATGTAACTCATCCTTATTTATCGATCGTTTATGGAACGATCAATACTGGGATTTTCCAATCGGTGTAGTCGTTTGTCTATACGGGATGTTGTTGGAACGACTCGATATCGCCCACGAATTATGGAAAGTAACTCACGAGGCAGTACTCGTGCGATTATTGTTTCCCGTTTTCGATTCTATTATAGAAAATGGTGTTTGGGTCGCACCCCAAGTAAGATCGTTTATGGGGTGGACTATAGAAGATGTGCTTTTACCACTATTAAAAAATAAAAATACACTAATATTAACCAATGAGGATGTGGAGAATATAACCTATTTGGCCTTTCAGTGGATCGCCATAGATTCCGCTGCCAAGAATAAAGGTCTCTGTAAATGTTTTCCCAATAGTCTCACATGGTTTTATATAGAGCCAAATAGAAAAATGATCGACTATGTACACAGTCCAATCCCAAAATTTATATTGTCCGACCATATGCTCTTGTTCGAAGCTCCCATAACATCCAAGACTGTGCGTTCCCTTATCCAAAACTGGATACCGTCAAAACGAATAGGAGATAGGATATTCGCTATTAGAAATCTCGTTATGCCCGTAAGACGATCATTCTCTTATTCGTATTCATTTACACTAAATTCGTTAAATGGACTGAGAGTAATTGTTAAAGGTTTATCGCCTCATAATAATAATAGTGTAGATAATGAAAATAACAATAATTATAGTGAAGACGATATATTAATTAAATACCATTATATCCCCCCTTTAGCTCTTTCGGAACCCAATACCGGACTCTTGTCGCTCGGAACTTTAAAAGATTTAAAGATGCTCGACGCATCTCTCAGTGTCGTATGGACCGATAAGGCATCGTCGCAATGTCCAGTTAGTGAGATTGTCAAAAGAGAGATGAAGCAAAAAAAATATATTACGGAGGATAATACCAGTAATACTGATATGATCAATGACAAATACATAGTATTAGAAAATGCAAATTTTTATATCAATTATTGGGTGTCGCAATTGTCATGTGAGACTCTCGAACTTATAACCAATAAAAAGAAGAGTACACATTCGTTTATTGACGGTATTGCGGAAGATTTACCCCTCAATATAGTCGAAGAGATGGCTTCGCCTATTATAAAGAATTGTATAACTTTTCACAGTAGCGACAATGATGGGTTTGCTTGGTTGTTCGATTATGGAATAAATTTTCAGCTGGTCAAGCTAGAACCCCTATCAAATCATGTTCATCTGTCCAACTCGACAGGACTAGACAAACTTGATAAACTACTTGGTAATTTTACTACAACTCGCGAAAATATAAATAGCAATATATCCAATAATAATAATGATGATAATAATAATAATAATAATAATAATAATAATAATAATAATAATAATAATAATAATAATAATAATAATAATAATAATAATAATAATAATGATAATCGTCAAAACTACATACCAAACTATGGTGATCACAAAATGCGTACTCTGGTCCCTTTCCAATTTTTAGAACATGTAAAACATTATCATTATCAAAAACAATGGAACACAACTAACGAAACTACAGAAAATTCCTCCTCGGCGTTTAATATTGACAGTACCTTAATTTTTATTTATAAAAAGCTTCCCAAAGTATTAGAGTGTATCATGTTGCGCATAATGATTACATCTGAACCGGAAGAAATAGAACTCGTAAGAAAATTATCAATCAACGTCTCCAGAATAATAGCGGATAGCCTTCTAATCTGTTTGGATCCCAGAAACGCTCACAATATAAAGATGACGCTTGAGGAGCCCGTTACGATAACGCGTGATGAAATGGGAGTATTTTCTTTGCACAAAAATGGAAATAGAGATACCCAAGATGAGAACGACAACAACTCGATGATAACCGAAATTTTATCCTCGTCGAAATTCTTGAATTTGATCAATGAGAAAAATATAGATTATAAAGATACACTACGGGATTATTTCAATTCCTTAAATTGGTCTCGATCCCTCTCTAGCCTCTTTACCAAAGAAGAACGAGAAATTATAGACCGTGAAAATTCACCCGTACAGAAAAATATAAAGAATAGGAGAGGACTGGAAAATATCAGTCAAACGTGGACAGACGAGAATATTAACCGGCCGTATATCGTTCCTACTTTTCAGGGAAAGATGGCAACAGATTTGCCTTATTAATGAACATGCCCGATAATCTTTATATTTATGTACCCACACTTCTTACATCGTTCCTCATGGCCGAACAAATTAAAACCGTACTTGAAATGGCTAAAGAGAAAACTAAACATTTGATAAAAAATAAAGAAGAGCAGTCACGCGATATCATAAAATACAAGGACGATATCACTCAAAATTTTCTCGAAATATGGGGTAATAGCGGTAAACAAAATAAAGTAGAAGAGGCTTTTCGACAAGATATGTTATCTGCTCTAAAAAGCAAACAGAATATAGCAATAAGAAATAAAAAATTACTTTTTAATCTTCCCTTTCTCTTAGATATAAGTTTATACCGACTGCATCTGGCCATTAGAAGTATTATGGATATAGATTACTATATTAAAGTTCCAAATTTTTGGCGTATGATGGATATTGATGAAATGTTAAAATTTGCCATAAGCCTTATGCTTCTCACGCTAGAAAAACTTGTTAACGTTGGTCTAAATACAGCAAAACGGTTCTCGGAAATAGCCGAGGCGGCCAAATGTTTACATAAGGCAGAAGATAATGTTATGTTTTAGAGTCTAAAACATATATATATATATAAATATATATATATATATATATATATATATATAATATATATATATATATATATATATATATATATATATATATATATATAAATATATAAATAAATGGTTGTTATTGTTTTCAGTGTCAATATTCGATGATAATAATAACATATTACCAATAAATGAGTTTTATTTCTTACATTCACTACAAAGATATTTTGGATTTAATTCTAAACCCATATTATCCACCACCCGATGAACCAACTGACGATGAAAATTACAATCTGATCCAGTCATTGTCAAGTTGGTCATCGTAAGCAGCGTACTTATATCATAATTAACTACAATCATTGGAAATACTATTGTTTTGGACATTGTGGTGCCATGTGGTAGGTTTCGAATGCTTATATCATCATCATCATCATCATTGTCACTACCACCATCGCCATCACCATCATCATTATTGCTATATTTCATAAAGAAACAGTCCAAGATACCCATTGTTTCTAATATATTCTTATAAACGCTACATGCAATCATAAATTCGATCATTTCTTCTCTATTATTCTCAATTATTTTTTTTAGGCGAGCAGCTGGATTATCTGCTCTGTACACCAATTCGAAGCAAATGTGCAAATGGTAACAAGCGTATTGAAGATGAGCCACATCCGATGAACCCCAAACCGTGTTCAAGTGCTTGTAGATGATACTGCCCACCGATACCGATGCTGGCAAGGCAGCGTATAGGAATACGTGGCGGTCGACATTGGGTACATATACATTACACAGCATAGCATCCACACTGCCATCCTCTCTCACCATTAAAATATTAGGACCGTCTATCGAGAGCGATACTACCCGTCGCCGCCTTTTGTAATATTGTTCTTCCTCTTCGACAGGTTCAAAAGGTGCCAATATAAACAGTAGAGGCTTAAAGATCTTTTCAACTCTTTTCGTTGAGCCACAACGTGCCGCTTCGATGGCCGTTGAAAAAGTTTTTAAATCTTTAGGATTCAATGACGAGAAATGGTGATGGCGGCGCTGTTGATTCGCGGTGCTAGGTGGCAGCGGCAGCGGCAGCGGCGATGGCGGTAGTGGCGAGTGATTTGCCCCTGCTTTGGCTTCAAACGAGGACGGTGAAAATGAACCTAATATTATATTATAATACAAGGTAAAAAATGTATTTCCAGCCATGGTAATTCCGGCATTTTTTTGTCTATCCGATATCTCGTATACACCATACTGGAGAATGTGTTGTGTAATTCTACATGGAACTTCCATTGGGTTGAAAGTGCATTTCACTTTTTTACTTTCATCGATATCCGTATGAAGAGCGTCACACAACACGCGCGTCCAATCGTCAGTCTTATAGATGAGAGCACCACCATCACCACCACCACTGTCAGTGTCATTGTTCCATTTCTGTCGGCGCTTTTGAATTAATCCAGAATGAATCGTCTTGAGACCAGTCTTGATCAATTTCATTAAATTGGCAACGTGAACATTCTTATTAGACGATTCCAAAACTGTCTCGCATGGAATAAAAAGGATTCGCTTCAGCATGGCCGTATCCAATCCAAATTGAAAAGTATATGAATTGGACATAAAGAAGAGTGCAATGGTTGCAATGACTTCTTTGGAAGACTCGAAAAGGTCGCGCGTGTGGACCGTGGCCATGGTAGACACGACTCTCTTAATCATGTTACAGCTAAATTGTCCACTCAACAGTTTATTGGATACGTCTCCTTGGCTCGTACGGTAATCGTCCCTCGCCATATCTATCGTTGACGAACAAGTATAATCCTGAATTTGACGAACCAGGGGGGTTATTATATTATTAATATAAACGCCTTTACTATTATTAATATGGATCCCTTTTCTACTTTTGTTTTTAACACTCGCATTTTCATTATTATTATTATTATTATTACTCGTTGTATTATCATTATCATTATTCAATACCGACACATTTTGTTCATTGGTTCTAATTCTATTTTGTAAAATTTGTAGTAGGCTCTTACCCGAATCCAAGGGAATTTTAGATACATCATTTAGTACAAGTTCTATGGTATTACGATCGAGTTTAATAGCTTTTGTATTAGAAAGGGAGATTTTAGTCAAGTCCATATGCAATGGATCAAATAATACATGAACGATAAACTCTTCTACCCCCTGACGAGGATTTACATCCAAGTTCATAATAGCATCATTATGGGCCCTGAATACAGCTTTTAATATTTTATTTTTATGAATCATATTTTTCCCAATTCGCTTACATTTATCATTATAAGGACTAAAGGCATGCATAGTATACAAAACTCCGCAAGAGTCGCCACTATTGTTCATTTCAAGCATATTTCTCAAGTTTATATTACAAGAATCAAAAACGTTTGTTTCGTGTAAATGATGATATATAGAGCTATTCGGTTTGAGTATGCTCGTAAGTAATTTTATGCCTTTGCTCCACGAATCGGTTTGACTGATTATCAATTTTCCATCAGATGCGACAAAACTCTTTATCGAGCACAATTCTTGAGCCACACTATCCAAGGCTGCCTGCGATTCTCTCATGTGGTTCATCATCTTTTTAGTCTTTCTTTTAATATCATTTTGTAATAATGTATTGATATGTTTAAAGAATATTCCATCCTCAAGTTTTTCATCGATTACATGTCCCATATACATATATGTATTCTGAGTGGTGGCGGTGCCATCGTGGCCAAACGCATCCGTATCCAAGGTAGCAATGTCGGTAAATAAATCGCGGTAATCGTATAGTTCAATCATGTCATCGTCATCAAAACTGTCTACGTTTCCCTCAATATCAATCACGCTCTGCATCTTGACCCTGTCGAGATGTTCCCAGACATCGGTATAGTCCTTGTACTCGGATAATATATTGGCTATCACGGCGGTTTCGGGTGTTTGTAAAATAGTCTTGATCACCTGACAAATATGCTGGTTTATATCCAGTCCCAAAGAAGACAACAGCCGTAAAATCTTGTATTCTCTCGACATCTCATAGTCTAAGGCCGCGTCCGAATTACTGATAAAATACTCGGTAATATATTCCTTTCTACTTTTAATGGTGTATTGGTTATTATCGTCGTTATGATATTTATTCTCCCATTGGCGATAGCTACCACTGAAAGGTACAACATTTTGACTCAGACAAAATGCAATCATGTTCCGTGGATTTAATTTTTCTAAAACAGTATTATCCTTCTTGTTCCACCAGGCGATATCTGTCAAAAATATTTTTCTGTTACATCGTAAACGTCGTCTTGATGGTGGTGGTGGTGGCGGCGGTGACGACGACGGCAGCGACGACGGCAGCGGCGGTGGCAGCAGCGACAGCGACTGTTGCGATTGTGACGACGGCGGCAGCAGCAGCAGCGACGATGGCGATGTCGGCAATGGCGATGGCGCATTATATTCACATTCTTGCGAGCGTGTAAACTTGGCCTGTTTGGTCAGTCGTCTAGCCAGATGCGCACATTGTAATATATTACTTTTTCGCGTGCCTTCTTTTAACTGATTCCATAAGAGCGTGTTACCATCGGTATGATATTTTTCGTTACCTTGATAACCCACTTCATCACAGACGGCCACCAACTTCTTTCCCAATACTCCTGCTAGATTAGCTTGAGTGGACGATACCGATCCGCACGACTCATTAAATGATTTAATGGACACATTAGCCACCATGCTCCATAAACACTCTTCAAAGGTGCGAGCCAGAGTGCTTTTGGCGTTATTGCCCTTTGATCCGACCAATATGGTAATAACCTTTTTAGCCATATTAATACCTATGATAGCTGCATCATAGAGTAAATGATGAGTTTTTACACAATCCATTGTGGTAATAATG
>NC_009679.1:0-16004 GCF_019202785.1 Penaeus chinensis
ACGCAACGATGATTATTTTCTACAAATCATAAAGACATCGGAACACTATACTTTATTTTCGGAGCCTGAGCTGGAATAGTAGGTACCGCTCTTAGACTTATTATCCGTGCAGAACTAGGTCAACCAGGAAGTCTTATTGGAGATGACCAAATTTACAATGTTGTAGTTACAGCCCACGCTTTTGTTATAATTTTCTTTATAGTTATGCCTATCATAATTGGAGGATTTGGAAATTGATTAGTCCCTCTGATATTAGGTGCTCCTGATATAGCTTTTCCTCGTATAAACAATATAAGATTCTGACTTTTACCTCCTTCGTTAACGTTACTTCTTTCCAGAGGTATAGTTGAAAGAGGGGTAGGAACAGGATGAACAGTCTATCCTCCTTTATCAGCTAGAATTGCTCATGCCGGAGCTTCAGTAGACTTAGGTATTTTCTCGCTGCATCTAGCTGGTGTCTCGTCTATCTTAGGAGCTGTCAATTTTATAACAACTGTTATCAATATACGATCTACAGGTATAACTATAGACCGTATACCTCTTTTCGTATGGGCAGTATTTATTACCGCCCTACTACTTTTATTATCTTTACCAGTATTAGCAGGGGCTATTACAATACTTTTAACAGACCGAAATCTGAATACTTCATTTTTTGACCCTGCAGGAGGTGGAGACCCTGTCTTATACCAACATTTATTTTGATTCTTTGGGCATCCGGAGGTATATATTCTAATTCTACCCGCCTTCGGGATAATTTCACACATTATTAGTCAAGAATCAGGTAAAAAAGAAGCATTTGGGACCCTTGGAATAATTTATGCTATACTCGCTATTGGAGTTCTAGGATTTGTAGTTTGAGCACATCATATATTTACAGTAGGTATGGATGTTGATACCCGTGCTTACTTTACATCTGCTACAATAATTATTGCTGTTCCCACAGGAATTAAAATTTTTAGCTGAATAGGAACCCTCCACGGGACACAGCTAAATTATAGCCCTTCTTTAATTTGAGCCCTAGGATTTGTATTTTTATTCACAGTGGGGGGACTCACAGGAGTTGTTTTAGCTAACTCATCAATTGATATTATCCTACATGATACTTATTATGTAGTGGCCCATTTCCATTATGTTCTTTCTATAGGAGCAGTATTTGGTATTTTTGCTGGTATTGCTCACTGATTCCCTTTATTTACTGGTCTAACCTTAAACCCTAAGTGATTAAAAGTACACTTTTTAGTTATATTTATCGGAGTAAATATTACCTTCTTCCCACAACATTTCTTAGGACTTAATGGAATACCTCGTCGTTATTCAGATTATCCAGATGCTTACACAGCATGAAATGTAGTCTCATCTATTGGGTCTACCGTATCATTAATCGCTGTTTTAGGCTTTGTTATAATTGTATGAGAAGCTCTAACCGTAGCACGACCAGTTATATTTTCATTATTTTTACCAACTTCAATTGAGTGACAACATAATTTACCACCCGCAGATCATAGTTATATAGAAATTCCCCTAATTACTAACTTCTAAAATGGCAGATAGATGCATAGGATTTAAGCTCCTACCAGGAAGAACCTTTCTTCTTTTAGAAAACTTATGCCAACATGAGGTCACTTAGGTTTACAAGATAGAGCTTCTCCCCTTATAGAACAATTAATTTTCTTTCATGACCACGCCATAGTAGTATTAATCTTAATTACAACATTAGTTGGTTACATACTTTCAACATTATTTTTCAATACTTTTACAAATCGATTCTTACTAGAAGGACAAACCATCGAAATTGTATGAACTGTTCTTCCTGCTCTAATCCTAGTCTTTATCGCCCTTCCTTCTTTACGATTATTATATTTACTAGATGAAGTTAATAACCCAAGTGTCACATTAAAAACTATCGGTCACCAATGATACTGAAGATATGAATACTCAGACTTTTTACAGGTTGAATTTGATTCTTATATAATTCCTTCAAATGAACTTGCCGAAGACGGATTTCGACTTCTCGATGTAGATAATCGAACTGTTCTCCCTATAAATACGCAAATTCGGGTATTAATTAGAGCTGCTGATGTAATTCATTCATGAACAGTACCAGCTTTAGGGGTTAAAGCAGACGCAATCCCCGGCCGACTTAATCAAGTTAGTTTCTTAATAAACCGTCCCGGTTTATTTTATGGACAGTGCTCAGAAATCTGTGGTGCTAACCACAGATTTATACCTATTGTTGTTGAAAGAGTATCAGTTAATTCCTTCTTAAACTGAATCTCATCCGCTAGAGATGCCTCACCAGATGACTGAAAGTAAGTGTAGGTCTTTTAAACCTATAATAGTAACTAACGACTACTTCTGGTGAAAGAAAAATTAGTTAATTTATTATAACATAAGCTTGTCACGCTTAAGTAATCAAAGTATTTGATATTTTTCAATCCCACAAATAGCTCCCTTATTATGATTAAATTTATTTATTATATTCTCAGCTACATTTATTATGTTCATTATCTTAAATTATTTTATTAAAGTACCCTCTAAAATTGAAGCTCCCTCTACTCAGTTGCAAAAAACAGAAATAAATTGAAAATGATAACAAACCTATTCTCAGTTTTTGACCCTACTTCTAGTTTACTGTCTCTTCCTCTTAACTGACTTTCTACTTTCTTAGGAATTATATTTTTACCTACTTTATATTGAATCATACCTTCTCGATGATCCCTTTTATGATCATTGGTTACCAAAACATTGCATAATGAATTCAAAATACTCCTAGGTGCCTCTCATACAGGAACTACTCTTACATTCGTAAGTCTATTTAGTTTAATTGTATTTAACAACTTTTTAGGTCTACTTCCTTATGTTTTTACCAGAACAAGCCATTTGACTATAACTCTCGCCCTTGCATTACCTTTATGGCTAGCTTTCATAATATTTGGGTGAATTAATCATACCCAGCATATATTTGCTCACTTAGTTCCCCAAGGAACCCCAGGAGCTCTTATACCATTTATAGTGTTAATTGAAACTATCAGAAATATTATCCGACCAGGAACTCTAGCAGTACGTCTTGCAGCTAACATAATTGCAGGACATCTTTTACTTACACTTCTTGGTAGCACTGGTCCCTCTCTTTCAACTACCCTTGTTTCTATACTCATTATTGGACAAATTTTATTATTGATTTTAGAAGCTGCTGTAGCAGTAATTCAATCTTATGTATTCGCTGTATTAAGAACCCTTTATGCTAGTGAAGTAACATAATTATAACTAATGACATCATCTCACGGACACCACGCCTTTCATCTAGTAGATATAAGACCATGACCACTTACAGGTTCAATCAGAGCTATGATATTAACCACAGGACTTGTCAAATGATTCCACCAATTTAACCCTGACCTTCTTGTATTAGGAGTTGTTGCTACAACTCTTACTATAATTCAATGATGACGAGATATTACTCGAGAAGGAACTTACCAAGGATTACATACAAAAGCAGTAACTATTGGCCTTCGATGAGGTATGATTTTATTTATTACGTCTGAAGTACTTTTCTTCTTTTCATTTTTCTGGGCATTTTTTCATAGAAGTCTCTCTCCTAATGTAGAAGTGGGTAGATGCTGACCTCCAGCAGGAATTCAAACTTTTAACCCTTTCCAAATTCCTCTTCTTAATACTGCCATTTTACTTGCTTCTGGAGCAACTGTAACGTGAGCTCACCATGCTATTATAGAAGCCAATTACACTCAGTCAGTTCAAGGACTATCCATTACAGTTATTTTAGGAATATACTTTACAGCTCTTCAGGCCCTAGAATATTATGAAGCGCCATTTACAATTGCCGACTCAGTTTATGGTTCTACCTTCTTTGTCGCCACTGGATTCCACGGACTACACGTTATCATTGGTAGAACTTTCCTTTCAGTATGTTTATACCGACTATACAAATGCCATTTTTCATCCTCACACCACTTTGGATTTGAAGCTGCCGCATGATATTGACATTTTGTAGATGTAGTATGATTATTCCTCTATATTTCTATTTATTGATGAGGAGGCTGCCTTTTTAGTATAACAGTATATCTGGCTTCCAACCAGAAGGTCTAGTAAATTACTAGAAAAGGCAATGATTATCTTATTAATTTCAATTTTAATTACCTTAATTATTAGAGTAGTAGTCATGGTTTTAGCGTCCCTTTTAGCAAAAAAAACTATTACAGACCGAGAAAAAAATTCACCCTTTGAATGTGGGTTTGACCCAAAAGGGTCAGCCCGTCTTCCATTCTCTCTTCGTTTTTTCTTAATTGCAGTAATTTTTTTAATTTTTGATGTTGAGATTACCCTTTTATTACCCCTAGCTATTATTATAAACTTCTCGAACATCTCGGCATGGGCTTTTACAGGATTTGCCTTTATCCTTATTCTACTTATCGGTTTATACCATGAATGAAACCAAGGTGCATTAGAATGAGCTTATTGGAGTTATAGTCAAAAATGACATCTGATTTGCACTCAGAAAGTGCTCCATTAGGAGCTAACTTCATTAAGTAAAAAGCGAAATATTGCATTCAGTTTCGGCCTGATTTTTGGTGTTAACTCACCTTTACTTACTTGGTTAAAGCCAAAGTAGAGGCATATCACTGTTAATGATAGAAATGAGGAAATTTAACTTCTAACCAAGAAAGGAATAGGTAGATCAAGAAGAAGCTGCTAACTTTTTTCTTAAGCGGTTAAACTCCGTTTATATTCCTGTTATTATAGTGTAATAAACACGTTACATTTTCATTGTAAAACTAAAGGTATCCAACCCTTTTAAAAACAATGTACTATAAATAGAATGTATTTACAGATAAAAAATATCTCCTTCGTAGCTTCAATACGATGCTCTCCTTTATAAGCTATATAAATAAATAACGATGAATAATAGAACAATTAATCAAAGTAAGAAACTTAATATATAAACCTTTATACTATTATCTTGAAGTGTTTGCAAACTTTTAGATCTTGTTATAATAAAAGAATAAGTACCTTGTCCTCCATAAAACTCGGACCATCCTATATCACCTACTTTCTGGTATGTTTCTCCTCTTTTTAAAAATCCTTTTCTTAACCCGTAAGTAGATAAAAAAGGTATAAATCACATAGAGCCCCCAAAAACAACTAGCTCATAACTATTTAGAGAATTCAGCTGATAATTTACAGCATTTAAATTCAATATATAACCAATGACTCCCCCAATTACTCTTACAATTAAAGCAAGTATTTTGAAAAAAGGTCTTATACAAATTATATAAGGGCAAGGAAAAATTAATCAAGCTAAACTTGCACCCCCAAAAACAGCCCCTACTCTTAAACCGATTATAGGATTAGTTATAATTTTACCTTCATCGTTAATAGAATATAAATTCCCCAAGTTAAAATCTCCTGATAAAGTATAATAAACTAAACGTATTGTGTAACATACTGTCAATCCCGTCGCCAAAGCATACAACAAAAAAGAAATCATATTAATAGGAGATATAAAAGCGACCTCCAAGATTATATCTTTTGAATAAAACCCAGCTAAAAAAGGAGTACCACATAAAGCTAAATTAGCTAAGTTCATACATATCCCTGTTAAAGGTATATGATAAACTAATCCTCCTATTATTCGAATATCTTGATAGTCTTTAACACTATGAATTACAGCTCCAGCGCACATAAATAATAGTGCTTTAAATAAAGCATGCGCCAACAAATGAAAGAAGGCAAGATCAGCATAACCAAGAGATAAAATTCTTATTATTACCCCTAACTGACTTAATGTAGATAAAGCAATAATTTTTTTTAAATCATATTCAAAATTAGCTCCTAACCCTGCCATAAATATAGTCAAGCTAGATAGTAATAGTAATACTCTTTGGGACAGTCGTCCTTCTAAAGCAGGGCTAAATCGAATTAATAAATAAACTCCTGCTGTAACCAAAGTTGAAGAATGAACTAACGCAGATACAGGAGTAGGAGCTGCTATAGCCGCAGGTAGCCATGCAGAAAAAGGAATCTGAGCTCTTTTAGTTATAGCAGCCAACACTACTAAACCACACAATAAACCATTTATATTTATAGAAGGTAAATTATCTACATAAAATAAAAAATTCCACCCACCAAGACTAAAAAATAAAGAAATTGCCAACAAGATGGCTACATCTCCTACCCGATTTGAAAGAGCTGTTAATATCCCAGCGTTGGCTGATTTTTCATTTTGGTAGTAGATAACTAAAGCATAAGATACCAGTCCTAGCCCGTCCCATCCTAAAAGAATTCTAATTAAATTAGGGCTAATAATTAGAAACCCTATAGATATTACAAAAGCCAATACTAAATATATGAAACGATTTATATTATTATCTCCAGCTATATATTCTCCACTATAGTATAATACTATAGAAGAAATGAATATTACAAAACCTAAAAATATAAAAGATATTCAATCTAAAATTAAAGTTATTACCACAGAACTAGAATTTAATCTTAATAATTCTCACTCAATAAATCAAGCCTGCCCACTTTTTAAGCACATTAATGAAAAAAATAAACAACTTAAAGATCCTCTCAGTAGAAATAATATTCTTGATAAATATATTGAAACCATTCATATCACGATTTAAAATGAACTAATATCATATCTTCGATACCACAAACCGACGTTTTATTTAAACTATTTAAATTTATAAAATACATATAATTGTTCTTCTTTTTAAAATTAGTACATTTAAAGGTAGCCAATGTAATATTAAGATTAAATATTCACGAACCTTACCAGAACAACACGAAAATAAAGATCTATAATATTTACCATGTTGTCTTAGTGAAAATATATACAAAGTATAGGCGGCTCTAAAAAAAGATAATAAAGCAATAGACAACATTGTTACTTTTCTTCAAGATACAACTCTAATGATTAAACTAATTTCTCCTAAAAGATTTAAAGTAGGAGGAGCTGCTATATTACCCGCACTTAAAAGAAATCACCATAATGCTATTCTAGGTATAAAATTAATCAAACCCTTACTAATAAGTAAACTTCGACTCCCTACTCGTTCATATACTATATTCGCTAAACAAAATAAACCGGAAGAACATAATCCATGGCCAATTATTACTACTACAGCACCATTTAACCCTCATCAACCAAACACTACAAGTCCAGATAAAACAAGTCCCATATGAGCTACCGAAGAATAAGCAATTAAAGCTTTTATATCTACCTGACGTAAACATATCAAACTTACAACTACTCCTCCTACTAACCTGATTCTCACTCACAACCAAGATAAGCTTTTATTAACTTCTCTAAATAAAGGTAATACTCGAATTAAACCATAACCTCCTAATTTTAATAACACCCCTGCAAGAATTATTGATCCTGCTACTGGGGCCTCTACGTGTGCCTTTGGCAGCCATAAATGAACCAAAAATATAGGTAATTTTACAATAAACGCAAAAACAGTAACTACGTACCACACACAAGGAATGAATCCCACTCCTTTTACACTTTCAACCAATCCTAGTGTTAAACTACCTCTCATGTTGTATAATCTAATTAAAGATACTAGTAAAGGTAAAGAAGCAAATAAAGTGTAAAATAATATATATACTCCTGCTTGTAACCGCTCAGGCTGATAACCCCACCCTAAAATAAGAATTAAAGTAGGGATTAAAGAACTTTCAAAACTAATATAAAATAGTAAATAATCATTTACAGAAAAAGTTATTACTAGAAAAAATAAAAGAAAGATATTAACTACCAAAAAAAGAGAAGGATAATTATTATCTTTTAACACTTTTTGTCTAGAACAAACCACAAGACTCGTAATTCAAAAACTTAATAAAATTAAAATATAACCTAAAGAATCTAAATTAAAACACCATCCTATTATATAATTACCAAAGTCGTGATGACAATAAATAATTATAATAAAAGAAAGTACAAATAAAGAACTTTGAACGGCTCACCATGAATTTACTAAAGGTATCAATATAACACAGGCCAACAAAAACTTTAACATTGTAATACTCTAAATCTTCTAAAACAATCATTACCGTGAGTCCGCACTACTGACACCAAAAGAGCTAACCCTAACGCCCCTTCACAGGCAGCTAAAGTTAAAAAAAATAAAACAAAATAACTTTCATGACCTATATTAGACAAGTGTAATCTTATAATTCAAAAAATTCTAAGTATAATATACTCTAAACTTAATAAAGTATTTAACAAATGTTTACGTTTGGAAACAAAGACTCATAAACCACATAAAACTCTCACAACAGGAACAATATAATAAAAATTAAGAATTAACATTAGTTTTAATAGTTTAAATAAAACACCGGTCTTGTAAATCGGAATTGAAGTATTGATTCTTCTTAAAGCATCAGAGAAAAGAGTTACCTCCTATCGCCAGTTCCCAAAACTAGTATTTTTAATTAAACTATTCTCTGTATTTCACTCATTATTACTCTCTCCCCCATAATTATTATTTCTTCTCTTATTTTTACTCGCCTCTTTCACCCCCTGGCAATAGGACTTATACTATTATTTCAAACTATCATAATTTGTGTTACTGCCGGGCTATCAATGAACTCCTTCTGATTTTCTTATATCTTATTTCTTATTTTCTTAGGAGCTATATTAGTATTATTTATTTATGTAGCATCCCTTGCTTCCAACGAATCTTTTAGATTTTCAACCTCATTAATAATAGTATCTGCTTTTGTATTATTAGCAAGATTTATGATAATTTTCTTAGATCCTCTCTTACTAAATACTCCTATTTCAATTCAACAATCTTCATTACCCAATGACCAGTTCTCTTCAACTCAGTCTTTACTAAGCTCTATTTATAATTATACCACTATAAATTTAACTTTATTTATCGTGATATATCTTCTATTAACCTTAATTGTAGTAGTAAAAATTACTAACACTTTTTTTGGTCCTCTCCGACTATCATCTTAATAAATGACAATACCAATTCGTAAATCACACCCATTATTTAAAATCTTAAATGGTGCTATCGTAGACTTGCCAGCCCCAGCTAATATTTCAACCTTATGGAATTTCGGGTCTCTTCTTGGACTCTGTTTAGTTATTCAAATTGTAACTGGTCTTTTCTTAGCTATACATTATACTGCCCATGTAGACCTTGCATTTTCAAGTGTTGCTCATATTTGCCGAGATGTAAACTACGGATGACTACTTCGGACACTACATGCTAATGGAGCTTCTTTCTTCTTTATTTGTTTATATATACACACAGGACGAGGTATTTATTATGGGTCATTCCTATACCTTCATGCATGATCAGTAGGAGTTGTAATTTTACTTTTAGTAATAGCAACAGCTTTCCTAGGATATGTTTTACCATGAGGACAAATATCCTTTTGAGGAGCAACTGTAATTACAAATTTATTTTCAGCTATTCCTTATATTGGAACAGATCTTGTACAATGGATTTGAGGAGGTTTTGCGGTAGATAATGCTACCTTAACACGTTTCTTCACTTTTCATTTTCTATTTCCATTTATTGTAGCTGCTGCTACTATTATTCACATCTTATTCATTCACCAAACAGGATCTAACAACCCCTTAGGAATTGTTAGAAACGTAGATAAAGTTCCATTCCACCCTTACTTCACATTTAAAGATATTACAGGATTTATTGTTATACTAGCAGCTCTAATTTTATTAACTCTCCTTAATCCTTATTTATTAGGAGACCCAGATAATTTTATTCCCGCCAACCCTCTTGTTACTCCCGCTCATATTCAACCAGAATGATATTTCCTCTTTGCATACGCTATTCTTCGATCTATTCCTAATAAGTTAGGAGGTGTTATTGCATTAGTTATATCTATCCTTATTCTTCTTATTTTACCTTTTACTCACGCAGCAAAATTTCGAAGATTAGCTTTTTATCCTTTAAATCAACTTATATTCTGATCATTAGTTAGTATCGTATTCCTTCTAACGTGGATTGGAGCTCGTCCCGTTGAAGATCCTTACGTCCTTACAGGACAAATCCTAACTGTTTTATATTTCTCTTATTATATTATTAATCCCCTTACCCTTATTTGATGAGATAAAATACTAGATTAAAAGTTACTTGGCTGATAGGAAAGCATGTGTTTTGAAAGCTCACTATAGAGGTTCGAATCCTCTAGTAACTTGATTTTCTTAAAAAACTACAATTATAATATACAAATGAAGCAGGCAGCCTTAACCCCTATAAAAAATACTAAATAGTTTAAAGCAACAGGCAAGAATCTTTTTCAAGCTAAATATATAAGTTTGTCATAACGAAACCGTGGTAAAGTACCTCGAACCCATACAAAAGCAAAAGCAACTATAACAAGCTTTACATAATAAAAAGGTCTAACTAAGTTCCCTCCTAAAAAAATAAGAGCAAATAATATTCTCATAAATAAAATACTAGCATATTCAGCCATAAAGATCAACGCAAACCCTCCTCTTCTATACTCAGTATTAAACCCAGACACTAACTCAGATTCTCCTTCAGCAAAATCAAAAGGAGTTCGATTAGTCTCAGCTAAACACGAAGCAAACCAAATTAAAGATAGCGGGAAAGTAAACCATAAAAGTCATACATCCCGCTGATATAAACTAAATAAGCTTAAGTCAAACCCTCCTACTAAAAAAATAAATGATAATAAAATTAAAGCAAGTCTTACTTCATAAGAGATTGTTTGAGCCACAGCTCGTAATCTACCTAATAAAGAATACTTAGAATTAGAAGACCATCCTGCTCTCATAGTAGTATACACCCCTAATCTAGTACAACATAAGAAAAATAAAGTCCTCATACTAAAATTTATTAGACCTAGCTCGTAAGGTATCACTAATCATACAATTAAAGATACAAATAAACTAAATACAGGAGAAAGATAATAAGGTAAGAAATTAGATATAACCGGCAAAGTTTGTTCTTTAGTAAATAACTTTACAGCATCGGCAAACGGTTGTAATAACCCCATAAAACCAACCTTATTAGGTCCTTTACGAATCTGAATATAACCTAAGATTTTTCGTTCCAATAGAGTAACAAAAGCTACTCCTACTAGAACACAAATAATTAATAATAAGTAATTAATAACTATAATTAATGTTATCACAGTATTACCTGTGGGATTAAACCCACATTATTGGATCCTAAGTCCAATGCATAACTCTGCCAAGGCAACAATACATATTATGCTTAATCACATTAAACAGAAATTATTCCAGCTATCTAATCCTTTCGTACTAAGATACCTTTTCAAAAATTAAGAGATAGAAACCGACCTGGCTCACGCCGGTCTGAACTCAAATCATGTAAGGATTTAAAGGTCGAACAGACCTTCCTTTACAACTGCTGCATCATAAGGATACCTTAATTCAACATCGAGGTCGCAAACCTTCTTGTCGATGAGGACTCTCAAAGAAGATTACGCTGTTATCCCTAAAGTAACTTAATCTTTTAATCACTAATAGAGGATCATGCTAGTTTTCCAATTATATTTGTTATTAAATATTTAAGAACAGTTACTTGTTATATTCCCGTCGCCCCAACGTAACAAATATTAATTAAAACCAAGTTACACTAACAATTGATAGTATAATTAAATTATTGTCAAGCTTTATAGGGTCTTATCGTCCCCTTAATTCATTTAAGCCTTTTCACTTAAAAGTTAAATTCAATTATTATAATTGAGACAGCTCACTTTTTGTCCAACCATTCATACAAGCCTTCAATTAAAAGACTAATGATTATGCTACCTTCGCACGGTCAATATACCGCGGCCCTTTAAACTAAATCAGTGGGCAGGCTAGACTTTATATAACAATCATATAGACATGTTTTTGATAAACAGGCAAAAGTAATATTTGCCGAGTTCCTTAATTATACCTTAAGCAATTAAAAATTTTGTTTTTATTTTACTTTATTTTACCACATATTATTTCTACTAATAAAATCATTATTACTTCTGATGTTTTATTTAACACAAATATTAGCTACTTAATGTTAGACTTTTATTATTAAAATATTAAAACTTACAACATTGCATTAACTAGAACGTTTTATTAATATGGCTGTTTTTAAGCCTAATTCAGCAATACTTTAATTTATTATATCATAACTTATCTATATTAGAATAAGAAGCTTTTCCCTCCTATTCTTTATTACTCCACAGTTTTTTTACCTAAAAGTAATTAAATTTAATTTAATTCACCAATAACCAGATATGAAAAATCGGCTAGCATTTCACTACTAATATAAATTTTACAATTTCATTAATACGAAAACTATATATTTATATTAGCTCTTCTTCTTTCGGGACTTCTTTTTTATTAAGATTATTTTGATTTTCCCTAATACACAAGGTACAAGTTTTTAACTTTACTTTATACTAATTTAATTTTCAATATATTTCATCTTTCCTTTACAGTACTTTATTCTATAATTCTTTATAAATCTTCTTTCGATTCACTCTACTCAAATAATGAGATCTTAAAATAATTTTATTACTATCTACTATACTACTATTGTAATCACATTAATAAGATTTAATTCTCAAGATACATTGGTTTGCACAACGAACTTCTCAACGTAAGTGAGATGCTTAACTATTCAAGCTCCATCTTGAAAATTCTAGGTACACTTTCCAGTACACCTACTATGTTACGACTTATCTCGCTTTAGTTAACGAGAGCGACGGGCGATGTGTACATAACCTAGAGCTAAAATCAAGAGACCTTATTAAAATCTCTTTACTTTTAAATCCACCTTAGCAACAAATATTCATTTATTGTTCCGTCTATTTCTGTTATATTGTAACCCATCTCTTCCTTTATTATAAGCTGCACCTTGATCTAATATATTAGCAAAACTATTTTAGTAACTTTATCTTTTATAAAAGTTACCTAATAATGACGGTATACAAACTGTATTACTACAAAATAAAGTAAGATTCTTCGTGGACTATCGATTACAGGACAGGTTCCTCTAAATAGACTAAGTTACCGCCAAATCCTTTGAGTTTCAAGATAATAACTGTTTAGTACCCAGGTAATAACAATTTAAATAAAGTGTAACAGGGTATCTAATCCTGGTTCATCTCTTTACCTTAACAGCTTCAACTATAATTACAACTTTTATTCTACTGTATACTAAAAAATTGATTTCACCCTTTATTAGTACAGATATATAAAAAAGAAAATCAATAAATTTAACTGTTTTTAACCAAATCTCTTTCAAGTTACCTTTCAGTATAACCGCGGATGCTGGCACAAATTTTAGCCAGATATATAATTAGGATCATCAATTCTAACTTACATTTATTTAATTAGTATTAGGTACTGAGAATTTATTTCTTAAAGAAACCTCTCCATTCTAATTATTCGCTAACCTTTAGTATATAACAACGAATCTTATTGTCCCAACAGATTTTACATGTACCATTGACCTAAAAGTGAAAGAATAAGCCAGGATAAAACTTTATCTCAACACAAATAGTGTTTAACCCTGTAAGAATAAACATTTTTACTAATGTACTAAATTTCGTGGCGTAAGATATATATATTATCTTAATAGATATTAAGTACATTTTTTAATTTAGGATCCAACCTTCCTCCTGATTTCCCCTTTTTTTATATAAAATAATTATTTAACAGTCTTTTAAAAATTATAAGTATTTTTTAACGTTATATTTTGTGAACTTATTATAAATAAATGCAAGTATTCTTATTTTATAATAGCATTTATTTTTGTATTTTCAAAAAAAGCCCTCTATTATTTTTTAGAATGTTTCAATTTATATACATTTAAAGGTTCGTTTAATTTTTATTTATTTTTATAACTTAAATAAATTATATAGTAGATATAAGTTGTTTAATTTATATAATTATTAAAGCACATCATTTTAAAAAGATTTTATATAATATTTATTTAATTATATATTAAATTAAATGTAGTTAAACCTTTATTCTATCTAAATTAATTATAAATGCCTATACTCCATACCATGTATGGAATTATTATTATAGTTAAAGTAAAGTATTAAGTGTAGTTAAAGAATGTTCTTTGATCTTTACATAAATAGTGTAAATATTTATGGTATTTTAAGTTGTATTTTATTTTAAGTATATAAAGACTAGTAAATACATCTAGATCCTTTTATAATTCATTAAAATTATATCTTTAAAAATAAAATAGTGTCTTCTTATATGAAACTTAAATTCTACCTGATTAAAGTTTCATTCTTCAAGAAGACACTATTTTTTATACATATCTATTAAAATAATATTAATATATTTAATTAAAAAGAAGACTTTAAAAATGAAATATGGGGTTATATATATTTAATTTAATATATAGTGCTTAATTTTTAACTTTTTTCCTTCCTTTTATTTTTTTATGTACTACTAACTCACAATTTAATACAATGAAAAAGACTCTTTATAATTATCTTTATTATTTTTTATTTTCTACATAAAATGAAGTGCCTGAAAAAGGATTATCTTGATAGGGTAAAACATGTAAGTAAAATCTTACCTTCATTGCCCCCTTTTTTTTTACACCCAATGGAATCAACACCATTCCCCCAAAGATCAAAACTTTGTGTGCACTATACACCAGAGTATATCTTTAATTTAGTTTACTCTTTTTGTAAACCAAAAAGATAAGCTAAGTAAGCTCGTGGGCTCATACCCCATTTATGAGGGTTTACTCCCTCTCTTTTTAATTTTACTTTCTTCTTCTCAAATATTATTTTTTTCTACTCTATCCTTAGGAACTCTTCTCTCCATTTCATCTTCCTCCTGATTTGGAGCTTGAATTGGGCTTGAACTTAACCTTTTATCTTTTATTCCTCTAATTTCTTCAAAGAATAACCAATACTCATCAGAAGCAGCTCTAAAATATTTCTTGATTCAAGCTTTAGGGTCATCAATTATTGTTATATCAGCTTCATTTACAATATCATTTAATGAATTGTCTACACTACTATTTACGGCTGCTCTTCTTTTAAAATCTGGAGCTGCCCCTTTTCATTTTTGATTCCCTAGAGTAATAGAAGGATTACAATGGCCCCAAGTTATTATTCTCATAACTATTCAAAAAATTGCTCCTCTGTCACTACTATCTTATGTTCTATACTCACCAAGTTTACCTATTATTCCAGCAGCTATTATTACATCAGCTTTAGTAGGAGCCATTGGAGGTATTAATCAGACTTTTCTCCGTAAAATTTTAGCTTACTCCTCCATTAATCATATAGCATGAATAATATCAGCTATCCTAATCAGAGAAACAAATTGGCTTATCTACTTTTCCTTTTATTGTCTTATTTCTACTTCTATCGCCATCCTTTTTAATTATCAAGAAGCTTTCCATATTTCTCATATCTTAAATCACTCTTCCCATTCTTCCCAAATAAAAATACTGACATTCTCATCCCTTCTATCGTTAGGAGGTTTACCTCCATTTACAGGATTTATCCCTAAATGACTTATTATTCAAGAGATAATCTCTACCCATATATTTATCACTCTCGGTATTCTTTTAGCTTCTGCTCTTTTAACTTTATTTTATTATCTACGAATTGCTATAACAGCCTTTACAATCTCAAGCCCCAAGACTAAATGAAGTGTCAAATTGGTGGCTAAATCTTACTTAACACCTTACATACTATACTTTAACATATTTGGGTTGTTAGCTCCCAGATTGTTTATAATCATTTTATAAAGCTTTAAGTTATCTAAACTTATAGCCTTCAAAGCTATCAAAAGGAGTAAAAATCTCCTAAGCTTTAAAATTATCTTATTACATTTAAGCTCCGGCGTTCTACGCATCTTCAGAATTGCAGTCTGACGTCTTATTTATAATTTCCACTACAAAGCCATGATAAAAGGATACTAATCCGTGTATAGATTTACAGTCTATCGCCTATAACTCAGCCATTTTATCCTA